>NC_056743.1:1758048450-1758178450 GCF_019279795.1 Protopterus annectens
AAAAATTAACTGTAGATCAGCCTGTGCACAGTTTGCAGGTGTTAGAGGGTAAATATCTCAAAATAACTATGACAATGATTTTCAGAGACAGCGTTGTCTTCTTATGGCAGCTGCTGTCTAAGAGGACTTCCTTATTGCCCCAGTCATAAAAAAATATTTTTTGAGGGGGGTGCTAGGAATTGAGTTGAAGCTGATTAACTAGACAACAACAAAACATCTTTTGGTACTCTCAGACTTTGTGTGCAAGCTTCTACCGCACTATCAGTTCTCAAAGAATGCCACCAAAAGGGAATACAGGCTTACACTGGACATTTGAAAGTAAATGGTGTCTTTGGGTCAGATGTATTGGCTGGTAGGCTGAAGTGCAAAGGACAGAGTTTGTGAAATTTTGAAGAACCACACTTAAGGATACAAAAAAAAATTGTTAAAAGATGACATTTAACTAAGGAAACAGCTAAGAGCTGTAGGATAAATACGTTCCATTTTAATATTCACAGTTTCTTATTTTTACTTATGTTGGAAGCCAAGGCATTTATTCCATTCATAGAGAAAGCAGGTATATAATATTGCATCTGACTAGTAATATACACATTATTTCTAAGGAGTAGAATACATTTATATACCACTTATTGTTATACTTCTGTACCTGCTTATCCCTTACCTACGCCCTCTAATGCTGCCTGTCCTTCTTGTTGTTGCTCTCTGCTCTGGAGTAAATTTAACATAATTCTTGTGTTGTTGTTATTATTATGGGTATTACTGGATGAATGGTAACAATTGTGCAAGTTAGTTCAGTGGCTTAAAGCAGTGAGCTGTTCCTCGGCCTCTCTTTGCTTACTATATTAGGAAGGCACTTATCCAGACACTGCTCCTAGGCTGAGTCTGACAAAGGTCCACATAGATCAGTGTTCTACCCCACTTAAAAGACAAACAGTAAAAAAAGTCTTAGTCTTACATTTTCAAGTCCTTTGCATTTCTAAGAGTTTGCCAGCAAAAGTAAATGATAATGTGCTGCCTGAAATCGCTACGAACTTTCATTTCTACTTATTTCTTAGTAACTTAGCTCTTTTTCTTTGGTTAATTGAAAGCATTTTGTAGCTCAAGTGTACAGATGTGTTGCAGACATTATAACCTGTTTATCAGTGTTGTTTGCAGAAAACATTCCAAATTATTATGCTGAGCTCCCTTTGATTGAATTTATTGTCTGAATGAAAAAAAAACAGTATATAAAAATCTGCAGACAATGCACCAAAATATTTTTTTCATGGATACATTAGTGCAGGGACAAAGTTACTGTCCGTAGCATCAGTTCGCCTTTGGTTATAGGCCAAGGGGCTGAAATACTGACTTAGGGGAGGGTGAGTAGAATGAGGGGCCACTTACCATTTCTCTATTCCTTGGTGGGGCCATGTAGGTATGACTAAGGGCATAGATGGAGAGACTTCTGCTGGAGACAGATACAATTACCAAGTTAGATCTTTCACATTTTTTTTATGGGCCATACACAGGCCCCTTAACAAATATATATTGCTTGATTCACCTAAAATGTAAAATACTACTGACCTGTATGCAATGAATGTGCAGGACACTTTCCCCAGCACTCAGTAAGAAGGGGATAAAGATGGCCCAACATACGTTTTTGGCTGTAATGGACGGACACATGAGGGATCATTTCAAGTAGTTGCTAGCCGGATGTGAAAACAAAAGTTATTTAGAGAGCATTTAACATGCCAGGCGGTCACCAGGGTTTTAAACAGAAATGTATTATTTATTGATGTGTGTTAAGACGTGCTTATTAGGTATATTTGGACCTGATGCTTTAAGTATGCACATTTGCATCTTCTGTCGCTGTAATCAGAACATTCTCTGATTGTCCTAGTGTCCTGCACTGTATATTAAGATTTTTCCTCTACTATATTTTACTTGTGAGCTCTGCTGCCCCATCGGGATTCAATATTGACATAGTGACTACAATTACATTAGAAGCAGAAAAGATGGAGGGATGAAGAATCATTCGAGTCAGAGACTTAGAAAGAAACATGTACTGAGGAAAGAAGCACTGGACGTATAAGAGAATTTAAGTACCTTTTTTATGCTCTCAGGCCACCCTCTCAAAACTCAGGAACCCACACCACCTGAGAATAAATGACATTCCAACACCATCATATTGGTGGACTCATAACTACTGATATAGACTGAAACTATACTGGACTAGACTGGGGAAGCCTCAAGTTCCTAACTTTTTGGCCCATGGGTCCTGGAGTTCATAAAAGACCTTCAAATTAGTCACAACAGCTAAGAGGAGAAGATCTCATTGTCACAAACATGGGGACAATCCTCTGTCACTCACAAACATAGTATACATTGGTGAGATCTGATGAGTATATCCTCTATTCTACTGGAAATCCACATCCCGCTTCTCCAAAAAAAAAGACCATAGTAGAAGAACTTCTAAAGCTCAAAGTGACACACTGCTCAACTGGTGTACTCTCAAGACTCAAGGCCCTGAGGCCAAAACTGGGCCACAACCCACAACCCAAGCCCTTAATGCCTTCTATGAACACCTCAGGACTGCATGGGATCAGCAATCCCAAATAAAACCAAGACTCTTTTCACAAAAGACAAAAACCACCAGTCTGGTGGACCCCAGCCATTAACAACAAACTTTACAATAGAAACAAAAAGGCATTACATGATAAAAAAATCCATAAAGGAAGTCACCCCTGATCATTATTAGTAAAAATATTCCTCACCAAAAAAAAGGGACTCAAAAATCTGTCTCATATGCTGCCATTGAAGAGAAACTCCAGCTCTATTTGCGTCGCATACCGCCTGCTCAGAGGTGACATGTGCTCTACACACAAGGCATGTCAACCGGAATTAATGGACATGCTCCACCTCAAAAAAAAATCCAAATCCACTAAAACTGGAGCAAGCGACTTTAGCGGCTATAAATATAGGCTGCTGGGATGTGAGGAAATTTCAGACAGAGACTCCCTGCTGTGGAATAAAAAAAATCGTCCATGTGCAGGGCAAGCACCCTGCATGACTCTGTAAGAGAAATCTAGACCTGTGGATGGGAGAGATGTGGGGGGACCCCGATCATAATATCTGTCACACTGCTGGACAGGGCACACAAACTAATGGGCACAGTATTTTTCATATAAGGCCTATGAACCTATGAACCTATGAACATGCATTATATATATTTTATTTTTCCCCCATCAGTGATTTTTGCTTCCTGCCTGATGAGTTCTGTTATTGGTAAGGCCATCTTGGAGGAGCACAGTTCTTAAGCATCCAGACATTCCCGTTCACTGTGTGTAGACTCTGCAGCATTTATGTCTTGCATCATTGTTACCCCTGAACTGACCCAAAGACTTCAGTTAGTGCTCCTTTGTTCAATGTCTGGGTCACTGCCACAAAGTTAGAGTGCCCACCTGTGATATCAACAACACAGGTTGCAGTAGCAGTCAGTATATCAAGCAGCTCGGTGGGGGGGGGGGGGGGGGGGCACACTGAGTAACTGATGGCCTCCTGTTCTCCTGTCTCATTCAGGAGGTGGATACAAACAAGGGAGGGATTCTGTTGTGTAGGAACACCACATAAATATAATATTCATTTCTAAGTGCAGGATTGAGGGAGTGTTAGCAAAGGTTGAGATGCATTGTTTATGTGTCATTATTTTGTGATCAGTATTATGAATAGTGCTGTTTTGCTAGAAAATTTTGAAACTATGCAAATAACTGTAAGCATTGCTTGTTGAGTTATCCAGTTAGAAAGTCAAAGTGACTGTAATGTTTCTGAGAGGAAGATTTTAGAGATGGTAAATTTAAGAAGGGGTTGTGGGTGGGGGTGCAGAGGAATTCCCCCTACAGAAACTCTTTTATAAATTATTTTCATCCGTGAAATGTTTTCTGTATTATCAGTACAGTTGATGAATCATGTGCATTCATGACAATAAGTTCAAGGTAATCAGACATTAAATAAATTGCCTCAAATTATTGAACAGTTCTGTAATGATTTCATGTGGTATGATATTACACAGGGCCTGTAACCTAGGCAGGAAAAGCTAGAGATGTTATTAGACTATGTGCCCTGCTCCTCAGCTTTTCCCTTACTGGAAGGCCAAGCAAGGAGGAGCAAATGGGCAAACACATCTAATCACAATCTGTTAATACATCTACCCTCTACTCCCCATCCACTCTCTAACTAGCTCACTCTAACGCATCTTCCCCCCTTGTAAGCTCTTCTTTATGTAGCTAGTTACTGGATTATATTCCATTACACCTGCCCTTACTGACTGAAGTCTGAATGTTTATTTACATCCTAGTACCATTTCACTCCCACACATACCTTCTCCCCCGAGCACCTCCAAACCCACTACCCTTTTTCATCATACCACCTACTTTTCCCCCGAGAACTTATTGTGAATGCCTGTTTGAATACTTTTAAGACTGCTAAAACCAACTATCCCAAAACTATAACCGATTTACATTATTATTCCAGTCATCATTCATACGATTTGTAAGAGGGAATGTCGATCTTACAACTTCTTGACCTTTATGAAGAATGAGTGTATTAATCCCATGCTGATAATTTCTGCCTTCCATATATGTACCAAGATTATTTTCTGAAGGTACTAATGACTGACTTCTGATTGTAATGAGAGCTTATTTTATAATCTTGAAAGGTGTTGTGTAATGCATCTGTCATATTTTTTTCTGTTATTGATTTCAATTTTTATTTTAAAGCTCCCAAGTCTTACTCTGTTCCATGAAACTTGTTCCAAATTTGTAGGCTCATAGTACGCTTAAGTTTATGCAGTTCATTATAGATATTCTAGACGGAAACTTCCAATTGCAATTAATACAGCTCATTTCATTCGGTTACTGTAGTACTCACTTAGAGAGCTGTGCATATTTTTTTTCTGTGATTTGATGCATCAACATGAATGTGTGTGTGTGTCTGTATGGGCACACACGTGTGTGCCTGTGCGTGCGTGTGTGTGTGTGTGTGTGTGTGTGTGTGTGTGTGTGTGTGTGTGTGTATCTGTGTGTCTGTGTGTCTATGTGTGTGTGTGTGTGTGTTTGACTTTAACAATTATTTTCAACTATAGTTCTGAATTGTGGTTTTCTAAATTATTTTAAACTGTTAGTGTATGAAAAGGACTAACTACATGCCATTTCCCAATCTGTGAGAAATAAATAACATGACTGACATTAGGCAGAAAATGGAAAACTGTACTCGGAGACTTGAAGGAGGAACATAAACAGTTGTGTCTTGGAGTTCACTTGTATTGATGGGTAATTTTTATACTGCTCATGGATTATATTTTAAAAAATGTATGTATTGGTAATGGGAAAAATGAACTAGTCAAGGTGTTTTTTTTCCTTTTATAGAGGAACTCAGAACTCTGGTGGCTAACTGACATAGTCTGCATCAGAACAGGCAGTACACTGAATCAAAGGATTTCAGAATATTTAGGTAAGAAAGCTGGCAGATAAGCAGCAGAAGCAGAAACAGCCATGGTTAGAGAACTGTGGGCACTAAATGTGACTATGGTTCAGGCTTTATAAGGAGCATGATAGCTGATGTGACTATTGGGGTACCTTAAGAATCAGGGCCTAGACTATCCCTGCAAAATCTCTTCATGGCAGCGTATAATACGACAAGCATCCATAATGATCTACTAAATCTGAAGTGCAAAATCAGTACTTTACCTGGCAGTCCACTGAATTCAAAATGCACAAATTGTTGTAGGAAAAAAGACCCCCCCACCACCATTCACGCTACACTCCTTTCGTAATTACAGAAAGTTCTTGTCATCCCTGCAAAACACAACTTGTTCAAGTGTTATTATGACAAATTATTGAACTTTTGATTCAAACAATTTACTTAATCTGTGAATCAGTAGTTTCACATATGGATCATCTCACAGCTCTTCTGGTAGCAATGATACAAAAGATAGCATCTAGGGAAGTGCTTATGCTCAAAATAATTAACTTTCAGGCTTTTCCCTTCTGACCTCTTACCATCTTGAAAGTATATTTCAAGAAATTATATACTGTCAACAGGAAAAATCAAGAAGGTTTTCACATTCTGCTTTTAAATACTTCTCTATACATTGTTTTGCATTGTACTGGAAATTGGTGCAGTAAAAAAAAAGAACATTTTTGGTTCCTTATTTTTAAGAGTGCTGCATGACTTTTTGGTAAGCTCCATTTAAGAAATGTTTAGCAGTTAACATAATGCAACAGTTATGCCAGTTGCTTGATACTTCCGAAATAAAGCTCCAAACCCTTTGTAAGGCACTCTGTTTTAAATAAAAACGGTACAGACCAAAGTGGACTCTGTTATAAATAAAAGGTGCTGACAGCAGTGTTGTGTGTTATAACTTTCTAATTTATTTAAATGCATACCTAAAACAACATAATGGCCTGTGTAACTCTTGGTTCACCACAATAAAGGTCCATCCATCCACAACCCCTTTTCCTATTTTTTGCACATGGGGTTGGGGTGTCACTTCAACAGTGACAATCATCTAGCGCCAAGGTTTACACCACCGGGTGGTTAGCCCTACCATTGTAGTTCTTTCACACCACTCACTCATACACACACTCACAACTATGACCACTTTTAGAGTGCCCAGTCCAGCTACTGCATGTCTTTGGAATGTGGGAGGAAACAGGAGCACCTGGAAGAAACCTGCGTAAACACAGGGAGGACATGCAGACTCCACACAGAAGGCACCCCAGCTGTTAAACTATTTTTATGTAACAAAAGATAATTGAGCACTCTGTGCAGATTTCACTGTTTATTGTGCTTGTGGTATATTTGCTAATTCATGTCATGTGTTGCATGTATTTATGTGTCCTTGGAAAAAAATGCTCATGTGATTAACATGCTTGCCTACTTAATAACCAAAATGTTAAGCAGGTTACAGAAGAGTGGGAATAATATGTCCTTAGGGGTCTACAAATTCTGCAGTGGGGAAGGCACTGTTGATTGTCTTGGAAGACAAAAAGCGTGAAAGAAAGACATACACCATGGGTATGGCAACTTGATTTCAGTGCAAACATTTGCAAAGTCATGCACCTAGTTCAATAAATGCAGGAGTAGTGTGCAGAATGGATGCGAGGATATGTCCACCAAACAACTTGGAAAGCTAGTGTAGTGCTAATGTCAGTAGGAGCTGTCAGCCCATCTCTCTCTGTCTCTATCTTTCTCTCTCTAGACCTTAGGTTTAATATCTTTTTCAGGAGAATCGCTAAATGGACTAGACCAGTGAAAGCAGAGGCTGCATTAAATGTGCTGTAGTAATAGTAAGGAACTTCATTAAGAGAACACAGAGAAGAAAGCTATGCTAGAAATCTATGAATGAAATACAGCTGGAAGTGCAGTACAGCACACGCTTTCATCTCTTCGATAAAGTACTCAGAAACCATGTAACCGAGTAACCTCGCTCATGTAACCTGGACCAAAACACCAAAGGCGGAGGTGTGTCCATATTCATTAAGGATATCCACACCTCCAGGCTAGTTGCTCAGCGTAATGCATCCGAGGTTATCCAAATGCAACTAACTCTGGGAAAAACTGCTTGCTACAGATCCCCCACCATGCCACAGGATTCCCACTCCTCTTTTCTTGATGTACTAGAAAATATTAGGGTTCGACCAAACATCTTAATAATGGGCGACTTCAACTACCCCACTATTAACTGGGAAAACTACTCGTATACCAACTCCTTAGCTCAACACTTTCTGGAATTCATAAACTCCAATGCCCCGGATCAACTTATCCACACCCCCACCAGAGACAATAATACTCTACACCTAGTCATTAGCAACATGAGTGACCGGTGTTCCACACCTGATGTCAACTCCTTGTTGGTCTGATCTGACCAAAAGCTAATCACCCTTGATAGCCACATCCTGCCACGACCCCCCCATTAAGGAAACCATGGTAAAAAATTTCTCCAAAGCCAACTTCATGCTTCTTAAGACAGAAGTGGTGAAATTCATGACACCCATGCAGATGGACAATACAGTTACAACTGCTGAATCTTACACAAATGCACTCTATAAGCATTTGCACGAGTGCATGGATCGTGCTATCCCAAACAGAACCAAGATACTATCCTCCAAAAAAAGGAAGCCAATCTGGTGGTCCCCTGCCATAAACAAACTGTATAAAAGAAGGAAGAAACTGTTGCAAAAAAGAGTAAAATCCCATGAGTGGAGGAGCTCCCTGCTCAGCCTCAGTAAGAAGCTGAGATCCCTTATAAGATCCTCTAAAGCTAGCTACAAAAACAAAATCGCCACTAATTCTAAGGACAACCACAAAGCATTCTATAGCTATGTCAAGAATCTCGATGGCAACACCCAGATCTGCTCTTAGTTACAGCACAATGGCATGAAAATTACAGAACCAACTAATATTGCCAACAGCCTGGCAGATAGGTTCAGTGCTAACTTTATTCCCCCCCTTACCCCCCTAAAGGGCCCATATCTATACAGGAAGAATGCAGAATCCCTGTAATCACAAATATGCAGGTAAAAGCTGCACTCTCTAAAGCCAAAAACACAGCATCCATGGGACTGGACAACATCCCAGGCTGCGTTTTACACAAATTTCAAAATGAACTGGCTCCCCACTTAAACACCATGTTCAATAATAGCCTCGCATCAGGCTTTGTGCCCACTGAATGGCGCACAGCAACAGTTATCCCACTCCACAAAGGGGGAGCCACCACTGATCCCGGGAACTATCGACCTATTAGCCTGATGAGCCTGGTCTGTAAGGCCATGGAATATATCATCATGGAACTCATTAACAAAGACATTGGTAACCTCAAAACTCTGGATCCCACCCAGTTCAGGTTTGTGAAAGGCAGATCATTCCTCCTGAACCTGATTGACTTCTTTGAGGCAGTCACCAAAGCCGTAGATGAGGGTAAGGTGGTTCACATAGCCTATCTTGACCTCGCCAAGGCTTTCGACACCATCCCCCATTCTGGAATTATAGCTAAACTCACTAAACTAGGTATAAATCCCTATGTCACAAGGTGGTTTGCCAACTGGCTCACTGACAGAACCCACACTGTAAAAGTTGCAGACTCCAAATCTGACCTCAAAGCAGTAACAAGTGGAGTACCACAGGGTTCTGTCCTGGGACCTCTCCTGTTTGCTATCTACTTCTCTGAAGTACAAGCTAAGACAGAAGGCCTCTGGCTAACGAAGTTCGCAGATGACTGCAAACTAGGAGCCATAGTCAAGTCCCCAAATGATGTGGACATCCTACAGAAGGGCCTCGCTGAGACAGATTCCTGGTGTCAGAGCCATGGCCTCAAGCTCAATGCCAAAAAGTTCAGTGTCATCCCCTTTAGTAAAAACTCTGTACCCACGAACTACCACATAGGCAGCAATCTACTTAACACTGAATGTGTGATAAGAGACCTTGGGACCCAGGTGGACAGTAGTCTCTCCTTTGATAGTCACATCGCCACAGTAGTCAGAAAGTCCTTCTACGTGGCACACCTTATCATAAAAGGGTTCTCATCCAGGAAAAAAGAGGTCATTGTTCCTCTCTACTCGATACTCATTAGACCCATTATAGAGTTCAATGCCCCTTTTGGAATGCACCTCACAAGACATCTGCAGCAGCTGGAAAGGCCACAGAAGTACCTCACAAAGAGGATTACTGGCCTCAAACAAATGCCCTACACTGACTGTCTCAAAAAACTCCAGCTTTACTCCATAGCATATCGCTTACTCCGAGGTGATCTCTGCCTAACATATAAAGCTATGTCAAACCCAGATCTGTTGGACATGCTACACCTAAAGAAATCCCAATCCCTCCGAGCTACACGCTCTAGGGACCTAAACCTTGTCACCACAATAAACAGGACATGCTGGAGGGATAGATTCCTGTCCCAGAGACTTCCCATACTCTGGAAAAGTTCTTCATTAGCACACTTCAAGAACAATCTTGATGAGTGGATGGGAAATAGGAAATACACCCCGGGGATCACTTCTGTGTCTCTCCTTGACAGTGGCACAGGAAAATAACTTTCTTGGGTGGCGTAAGCCAGGGAACCTTGTCGGTTAGGCTTATGTAGGCCCTTGGGCTGATAGCCTAGTACCTACCTATGAACCTATGAACAAGAATGACTGCTTTAGAATGGTTTTAAAGGACTGGAGAAAGGGTACTGACCTGATGGATACAAGTAAGGAGTGCCAGACCTTAGCAACATGGCATGATTACAGATCTTACCCAGCAGATTTGATAGATTTGTGGACAGAGAGAGAAGTTTTTGGTCATTGGATCATAATGACCAATTGGGAACATGGATGTGTAGAATGGTTTTCAGTGGTAGATAAGCAGATGGATGCTGGATAATTTTATAGGTGGTAAGAAGCTGTGCATATGTTAGTTGATTGGCAAGTTCTCACCAATCTGTTTAATGCTATACAGTGACCAGCTCTGAAATGGGTTTTTGCTGCAAATCTAGCCATTTTATTATAGCATTGTTGAAGTTTTGTTTCTTGTATTGCCTCAAGGTCAATAAGGCTGGGAGCACCATGAAGTAGTGAGTAGAGGAGGTATGTAGTAGCAAGTTTAGTTTTAATTGTGTTGGTGAGAAAGTTTTTGGTTATGTAAAATTTCTGTAGTTTTCAATGAGCTTTTTAATACAATTTTATATATGCATGCCAAATTTAAGTTTACCATCCACTATCATCTCTAATAATTTGTTATGAGAAGTGTTATCAATGGTTGTATTATTAAGAGAGGGGATTTTAAATGTTGTTCTTTCATGAAAGAGGGATTTGGGGGAAAAAACAATAGTTTTTTTTTTTTTGGGTTGAGCATGAGTTGTGAGTTACACTGATTGTTAAAGCTTCCCGAGTCATCTTTTGAAGGTTTACCAGGTTATCAGATGTGCATATGAGTGTGGAGTCATCTGTGTAATGTATTAGGGAGGCCTATTGTGTTGATGTGTGGAGGGTGTTCATGAGAATGTTAAAGAGGAGGGGACTAAAGATAAAGTCTTGTGGTGCACTGATGGTCGCTGGCAGGTATGGAGAAAGGATGCCATTTTACTGACTGATACCCATTGGACACATAGCTTTTGAACCATAGATAGATGGGCTGAGACAGACCTAGTGAGGTCATTTGAAGCAGAAGTTTGCTGTAACAAAATGTGCTAAATACTTAAGACAAGTCTATAAATAAGGAGGAAACTAGTTTGCTGTTATCTCTATCTTTAGTTTTATAAAGGTTTGAAGTGCAATGTTAATACTGTGGGAGGGATCAATGCCATGTTGTGTGTAGGGGATAAGAGTTTTTCCTGCAGGACATAGTTTAGCAATTGTTTTCGGATGCATTTTTCAAGTATTTTGGAGATGGTAGATAAGATTGCTATAGGTCTAAAGTTAGTAATGTCTGTTGAATTTCCTCCTTTGTGTACAGGGATAATGCATGATTTTTTTTCCAGAGAGAGGGAATGTGGGATTCCTGGATTGACCTGTTTAGAAGGATTGAGACAGGATAGGCAATGCTATTGGCTACTATTTTAAGGTGCTCACTTGGAAGGTCATCAGCTGAAGTAGAGCATGGTTTTAATTTAAAAGTAGTTTTATATGAGATGTGAGCACAGGTTATAAGATGAATGTGGATGCAGTGATATGTGGCTGCTGTTCAGGTTAGGATTAGATGTTGTGGAATCCTTGGTTAGGGCTGGTATACTCCCTATGAAATAAGACTTGAATTCTATTGCAGTTTCGAGTTGTGAGTTACTGGGAGAGGGGGGCTGGGGTTTTATGTATCAGATGAGCTAGATCCCACTATTGTTCTAGTTATCTATTTTTTGTGAGTGTAAGTTACTACTTCCAGGTCTTTCAGTGGGCTGCATTAACTAAGCTACTTGTGTAAGCTGGGCACTGAAGGGGTCTTTGTATGGCTTCTATAAGTTTTATGAATGGACAGTGACTTTCTTATGCTTCATTTCTTACTTGCTTTCCATGTATATTTTGACCATTTGTTATAGTTTTAGATAGGTTTGGTGTATTATTCATGATGGCAATGTTACGATAGGCAAGATTAATACGTTAATCATATTTTCTAGATAGCTTAATCTTCTTTAGTCCTTTTTTGGATCAGGCCATTTTTGCCTGTAATATAATCTTTTGATTGACTTGTTATGTTATTTTATGTTTAGTGTTTGTTAAAATACTATTGGATTTGGATTCTAGTCACTGAGTTAAATGGAAGTATTTTTTTTTTGGAGATTAGCATTTATTTTTAGTTTATGCAATTACCCCTTTTTCTTAAGGATGGCTGAGACAGGGTATTAGAATCACGTTTCTGAATGGCTAGAGAGTTGATGATGCAAATTAGACTGTGATTGTTTTGTTGACATGCACAGGATATATATGTCTATATCTATCTATCTATATCTATCTATATCTATCTATATATATATATATATATATATATATATATATATATATATATATATGGGTCCCCTTGACTTCATCGACACGCCGAAACACCGACGCTAAGAAGACCGACTCGAGAAGACCGACGATACAGATGATCGACAAGGTGAAATCCCGACAGCCGAAACACCGACATGGGCAAGGTGTGAGCGCGACTCGGTAAGTGTGCGATAGTGAGGGATTTAGCGTTAGGGAGCGGACAGTAAGTGTGCGATAGTGAGGGATTTAGCATTAGGGAGCGGACGGGTAAGTGTGCGATAGTGAGGGATTTAGCGTTAGGGAGCGGACAGGTAAGTGTGCGATAGTGAGGGATTTAGCGTTAGGGAGCGGACAGGTAAGTGTGAGATAGTGTGGGATTTAGGGTTAGGGTGCGGGAAAGGTGAGTGTGCGGTAGTGTCGGACTTAGGGTGTGGGTAAGGTAAGTGTGCGATAGTGATGGACTTTAGGTGTAGTGGCGGGTTAAGTGAGTTAGGGTTAGGGTGCGGGTAGGGTAAGTGTGCGATAGTGACAGAATGTAGGTTTAGTGGCGGGTTAAATGAGTTAGGGTTAGGGTGCGGGTAGGGTAAGTGTGTGGTAGTGTCGGACCTTAGGGTTAGGGTTTGGGTTACGGTTAGTGCATGTATAGTTGTGTGTAATGTGTAGTTTACGTTTTGTGTGTCGGTGTTTTGGATGTCGGTGTTATGGTGTTCGGTTTTGTGAGTTGTTGGTTTTGTGCGTTTTCGGTGTTTTGGTGTCGTTGTTTTGAGTGTCGGGTTTGTGGTGGGTCGGTGTTGTGATAGGGATCCATATATATATATATATATATATATATATATATATATATATATATATATATATATATATATATAGATATATATATATATATATATATATATATATATATATATATATATATATATATATATACATATATATATATATATATATATATATATATATATGTATATATATATATATGTAAACATGGAGTATATGGGATGAGGTTGACAGGTCATAGGTTGCTTCTAAGCAATCAACTGGGTTGGTAATTTGTAGCCAAGGCACTGCAGTCCCCACTATTTGCCACCCATTTCCACAAAGGTGTGTGGGGAAAGATTAGAGAAGTAATTGCAGTTACCCATCCATTCATGCAGTTTGCTTTATGAAAAGGGATAAGGAACTGATTTGTTCAATATGAAGGATGGGAGTCTGATCCACAGGAGAGGAATTATTTGAATGGGGTATGCCAGCAGGATCTGTCTGCATTATAGTGAAGGTTAAGGCTTTTAGTACAGTCAGTTTTGCAGATATGAAGAAATTTATTCAGAACAGGTTAATTTTAAGCCCTTTTAAGTCAGGCAGATGTTACTGCTGAGGAGTCTGTATGAGACAGAGAAGAGAGGTAGAGTGCTAAGATGCTCTGAATACATAATGGAACTCAGGCCGTTGATTTCCTTGACGTGGAAGCATTGGGGCCTTACAAGCAGGATCATATGTCTGGACAGGTACATGCAAAAGGGAGCACGGTATTCCATTATGAACTTGATAAATGAGGAATAGAAATGTATAATATCCTTGGAGCTGAACAAAATATCCATAGTAAAAAGCTGGGCTAAACAGAAATATTTTCTATCAGTTGTGGCTACATGGTCATGAAAGAAGAGTTAATTTCCAACAAACACGCCTTGGCCTTTGATAACTGCATGGGTTTTCAGGGGGTACCATTAATGTGCTAGCAGCAAGTGTGCTCTTGCTTGTCAAAAGACAGGATGCTACACATTTTTGGCATTTAGCTTGACAACACCATTTCTTGTGCATGTTAGTCTTTCTAGTAGGCTCCAGAAATCCCATGGGAGTTGATGATGGCTATAAGCCATTGACTTCAGCTTTGATATCAGGGAAATAAATACCAGACGGAAGTAGCTTGAGTACAGAACCTTGACAAACATTGCTGGTAACAAACCTTTGTGAAGAGAGTGCGCTCCAAGCCTTAATTTTCTGGGTTCTGTCTGTGAGCTAGTTTGCTATCCTTCAAGTAACATAAAGGTTTTCATTTATCTTATAAGTTTGTCTACAATTCCTGAGATAGAAATTGTATCAAAAGCATTTATTAGGTCAGTGTAAGCTGTATGGCCTAACCTGCCCTCATCTAAGGCCCAGTGACTTTCAAGGAAGTCAACCAAGTTTAACAACCAAGATCTGCCCTTTACAAAACCAAACTGATCAGGGTCAGGAGACTTCAGACTTACTATATTCAGGTTTATGATGTCCATACTGATTTGTTTCATTGCCTTACGATAAGATTTGTGAGGTTTATGGGTCTATATTTTCAGGCTAAGTAGTGCTGTTTCCCATATGAAGGGGGATGATCACCACAGTTCTCCATACCTCAGACACAAAGCCAGCCAAGAGCCTGAGGTTGTACAGATTGTGAAGCAGGTCAGTTAAGCAGCACTTTATACTGGCAAGGAAGCATTCAGGCACAGTGTCAGGTTCCACTGAGGTTGTATTTTTCACATCCACGATCTGTGCAAGGGTGACTTTGGGGAAAGACAGAAAAGGTATCAAATGTGTGCACAGTAGATGGAGACAGAGGAGAAAGGTTTGAGCTAAATATATCTGCTAAAAGGTCCAGTATTTCTTCAGGAACAGAGTAGGTAGCACCATTATGTATCAATGCAGAACAATGCTGAGTGTTGTTTCTAAGGTACCTGATATCCTTGAAGTATGACTTGTGATTGCCTTTCACACAGGAAACAAATTTGGATTTATACTTGGCCTTGGACGATTTGATTTTTCTCTAAGACCTTTGTTTAACTTTTGAGTTTAATTTTGAGGTGTGACGTTTCAGTTTGTTACTGAGGAAGAAAAGTTTAATTCTCCTTTTATAGAACATGTTTATGCTAGGCTTGCATCAAACTTGGTACAGTACTTGTTATCAATCTGGAAAAATGCCTCAGTGTGGGCCTTGAGGTGAGTGCAGAACCCCTCCACAAATTGACCAGTGATAGCTGTTTAGTCAAGGGGAGAGGGATTGTCGAAACTCCTCTTGTCATTGTATAATTGAATTAAATTTGGTTTATAGAAATCTCTGAGGGTGGTAATATTTGGGAGTTTTTTTTATTTTGTTTTTGTTCTGGGATATAATAGTGAGACCAGTAAATGATGGTTGGATCTTACACAGGATGGAATAATTATAGATGCAGAACACAGTGGTGCTATGGTTGTAATGATCAGGTCCAACATATTTTTAAATCACCTTTATTGAATTATCACTTGTGACATAGGCAAACTTACATTTATATAAAAGTTAACAAACCATAATAACAAGTTTACATTTACAGGCATTATACATCACATATATTCTTCTATTAAACATAACCAATCCAGCATTACATAGTTTTTCAATTCCTGCCTTTTTTTAAACCTCATTCTACCTCCAAAACATTTTTCTGCACATATTGTTCCCTCGATTTCCATTTTTTCTAAGTAATTTGGTCCTACCCTTTCATAGGTTAATAGGATCATAGGTATGTACTAAGTTATTGGCCCTGGGGCCTATATAAGCCTAGCCAAAAGGTTCCCTGGCTTTTGCCACCCAAGAAAATTATTTTCCTGTGCCACTGTTGAGCAGAGCCACAGAAGTGATCCCTGGGGTGAATTTCCTATTTCCCATCCAGTCATCAAGATTTTTCTTGAAGAGTGCTAATGAGGAGCTTTGTTTGATATAGATAGGTAGTTTGTTCCAGAGTATGGGAAGTCTCTGGGACAGGAATCTATGCCTCCAGCATGTTCTGTTTAGTGTGGTGACAAGGTTTAGGTCCCTAGAGAGTGTAGCTTGGAGGGATTGGGATTTCTTTAAGTGGAGCATGTCCAACAGCTCTTGGTTTGACATAGCTTTGTATGTTAGGCAGAGATCACCTCTGAGTAGGCAATATGCAATGGAGTAAAGCTGAGGTTTTTTGAGACTGTCTGCGTAGGGCATCTGTTTGAGACCGGTAATCCACTTTGTGAGGTATTTCTTTTGTCTTTATAGTTGTTGTAGATGTCTTGTGAGGTACATACCAAAAGGGGCATTGTACTCTATAATGGGTCTGAGTGACGAATAGAGGGGAACAATGACCTCTTTTTTCCTGAATGAGAAACCTTTTGTGATGAGGTGTGCCATGTAGAAGGATTTCCTGACTACTGTGGTGATGTGATTATCAAAGGAGAGACTACTGTCCACCTGTGTCCCAAGGTCTCTTACCACACTTTCGATGTTAAGTAGACTACCACCTATGTGGTAGTGCATGGGTACAGAGTTTTTACCAAAAGGGATGACAATGTGCTTTTTTGGCATTGAGCTTGAGGCCATGGCTTTGACACCAGGCATCTGTCTCAGTGACGGCCTTTTGTAGGATGTCCAGATTGTTTAGAGTTACGATTATGGCTCCTAGTTTGCAGTCACCTGTGAACTTCATTAGCCAAAGACCTTCTGTGTTAGCCTGCACTTCAGAGAAGTAGATACCAAAGAGGAGAGGACCCAGGACTGAACCCTGTGGTACTCCACTTGTCACTGGTCTGAAATCGGATTTGGAGTCTGCTACTTTTACAGTGTGGGTTCTGTTAGTGAGCCAGTTGGCAACCCATCTTGTGACATAGGGATTTATACCTAGTTTGGTGAGTTTATCTGTAATTCCAGAGTGGGGGATGGTGTTGAAAACCTTGAAGAGATCTAGATAGGCTGTGTGAACCACCTTACCCTCATCTACAGCTTTGGTGACTGCTTCAATGAAGTCTATCAGGTTTAGGAGACATGATCTGCCTTTTACAAACCCAAACTGGGTGGGGTCCAGAGTTTGGAGATTACCAATGCCTTTGTTTATGAGTTCCATGATGATACACAACAGATCTTTCCTAAACATTCCACTTCCTGTTCTTTTATCTCAGTTACAATATTCACTACTTCAAATATGGTTGGTTTACTCTTTGATATTGTGTTTCAGAAGGGGGGGTGTAACATAAGAGCTTATGTCTTCAAATATCTGGCACCTTTAGCCTTATTTAGAATGCCATATATTTGTCATCTGACCTGGTTTCCTATATACCACTATGGAATCTGTTGGAAAGTAAAGCTGAGGAAGCGTGGTAGCACTACACCTACAATAGGATTCAGAAACAAGCTTAGTACAATTGCTGTGTGCCTTCTGCTGTAGTGTGATGCGGCCACAGGCTAATTATCAACTAACTAGGTGGAAATTTGCAATACAATATGCTTTTAATTAAAAAAAAAAACTGCTTGCAAAAATCACAGGCTGTCATGGTTAAGGAGGAAATCCTGCAGTTGTGGTTAGGAGTGAGATGAAAATAGACAAGCACAGAGAATGCACATGCCTTAATGTGTGCACATATGCTACTTTGCAACAATAAGGGGGAACAAGCAGGCCATATCAAAGAACCTTTTGCAATGTTTAAATCTGTTTTTACTATAAAAAGGGGTGGAAATAGGTGCATAGGACAGTAGGAAAAAGGGGTCAACAGAAAGAGGAGCACATACAAGTGAAACAAGGATAGTAAGAATTGATACTATTCAAACACTAACACATACCAGTCACAACCCAAACCTCCACTCACCTCTCACATTCCACAAAGTAGACCTCTTTTCTCCTTCAAACCTGTCTCTACTACCTATATCAGGGCCCTACTTCACAAACTTCAGCCTTACTCTCGCTCTGCAGACAACCTTCCTCCCACCTTCCTCAAACTTGCCGCCAAATCCATTGCCTATCCTGTTACTCTACTAATCAACAAATCCATACAAGAGGCCACAGTTCCAGACATATAGAAATCCTTTTACACTGTCCCATTACACAAAGGTGTAAATTCTACTGCTCCATCTAATTATAGGCCCATCGTTATAATTTCACCCCTATCAAAACTACTCGAAAATGCATCCACACTCAACTCATGGATTTTCTTCTCCAGGAAAACTTACTAACACCCACACAGCATGGCTTCAGGCCATACCATAGTACTAGCACTGCACTACTATCCTTTACCCACACAGTAGCTGAGGCCAGAGACAACAATCAATTAGTCTCCTGCCTTTTCCTTGACCTCTCCAAGGCCTTTGACACTGTCTCTCACCCTTCACGTCTGTCTAAACTTTCCAAACTCAACATCTCACAACCCACTCTTGAGTGGTTTGCAAGTTACCTCTCCAACAGACAGCAATCAGTCAGATGGCTTACTTCCTGTTCCTCCTTCCTACCCGTCAAAACTGGCGTCCCCCAAGGATCCATTCTTGGTCCTCTACTCTTCAATATCTTGACTAATGACCTCCACACACAATCCTCAATTATACAATATGCTGATGACTCAACACTCATAACCATCTCAGACATCATCACCGACCTCCACACATGCACCCAAAACTTTTTCCTTTCCATTGAAAAATGTCTTTCTGGCAATCAGCTCATCTTAAATCAAAAAAAAAAAAAAAAAAAAACTAAACTTTTATTATTCCTCCCCCAACCCCTCACATACCATAAATATATTTTTCTCATTGCATCCATTGACTCAACTACCATTATAGCTGACCCTCATGCTAAACTTTTAGGTACCATTATTGATGATGAACTGATATTTAACCTGCACATTCAACATTGTATTAAAAAAACACCAAAAACTAGGACTATTATACAGAAATAGAAAATTATTTACCCCTGGCACAAAATTCTCACTGGCTCAAGCCCTCCTTCCTCCCCCCCTTCTCTATGCAGCCCCAATCCTTACTAATATCCAGACCATACTTTTAACTAAATTAGAACAAACATATAACAAAATAGCTTGTTTTGCTACCAGCTTACCATATACCTCCCACCACTGCCTTTCTCTCAATAAGCTCCAATGGCTAGAATTTCCCCAACAACTCCAACTAACTCAATTTAGAATCCTTCACACCATTTTGAACAAACCCACAGCCTGCCCTCTCTATCCTCCCTTGCTACATATTACACTCCCATTCGTTCTCTTCATACATCCAATCAACATCTCCTGGCCATCTATAAACCCAACAAAACCATAGAAAAACTTCTCTACAAACACACTGTAGCCCCTGCCTGGAACAAGCTCCCCTCACACATTAGAACAACCCCATATCCCTCACACTTCATAAAAGAGCTAAAACAATTTCTACTTGACTCCCGGTCCTGCTACTGTCATGCCCTACTTAATTACTACTTACTTCTGTCACACCCCTACTTAATTTATCAACACTTTCTACTCAACCAACTATACCTTCATACAGCTCACCTACTCCTATACTGCATTTTACTGCCACCCCCTTTTCTTTTTCTCCCTACTCCACATACCAGGCTACTATAACCCTCATATTTATTGCATATACTTGTCTCACCTAACACCGTCATTTTACCCTACTAAACCTCTCTTTACAATTCTCCTGTTCTAATACCCCCTTCATCTCTCTCCCACCTTCCAAAAAAAAAAAAAAAACTCTACTATTGTTAGCTTAAAATATTTCTGCCTTCATACATTATGGCAATTTCCTTTTGCTTATTTTGTATCTTTATCTGTTTCATGTTCTTTTATATGGATATTTCTACCATCATGATATTGTTTAGTATTTTTACATTCTGTAAATAATTATGTAATTTTTATGTTCTGTAAATAATTATGTCACTATAGTGGAACTTTTCTCCTCGGGTCTCCACTGAAAATGGGCTTTTTTAGCTCAGTTGGACTAACCTGGTTAACAAATGTCAAGTAAATAAATAATAAAAAATAAATAATGCCTGTGTGGCGTGCCTGCAATTTTTGTAGGTTTGTTCAAGTTTCACAGACATGTTGCATGTGTGAGCAAGGTTTGTGCTGTTTATTAGAGATGCACTACAGTGTAAAGGAGGCATGAATGTACAAATAGTGACAAGTGCAGATTTTGACTTTGCTACAGAACTTAATTTATACTTCATAATCATAGAACAACATTTTCCAGTTAGGGTCAGTATGTGTTTCTTTCAGTCAGTCTCTGCTTGCTGTGTGGTGAACCTTCTGTAATGTGCTAGTAATTGTAGATGTTATTTTGATTGCTGACCTGATGGTAAGAAAGGCAATAACTTTTTGAAAGTAGATCAACTGCTTTCCATCGGCTCATAGTACGAACACACTGACGCCAGCTGCCTTTAAACTTTTATTTGATTATTTGCAGTTGGTTTTATTCCTGTATTAATCACCTAGTGCTTAATTCTTTATTGGCGACTCCAACATGAATCTACTAGCGTTTGTGTTGGCGCTAGCCTTTGCTGCTGCTGGTGCTGGACTATAAACAAATTAAGGCTGTGAGTAAGATGAGGTATGTGTAGTACTTGTTTAATAATAATAGTAATAATATTAATATAAACAAAACACTGTTGTTCTGGTTATATTTGGTGTTTAATATTTTGTCTATCCAAATTTTATGTTAATCAGCGTACAGATTTTTGGCCAGTTGTACCTACTTTTCATGCGCCTTTGTGCAGATTTTTGATGATTCCAGGTTGAGAGGTATGGTGTGCCAGAACTTATAACTAAAGGTATCCATCCAGATCAAAGGAAATTATAGTCCCACTATACTCAGCCCTCATCAGACCAGTAATCGAGTACAATGCACCATTTGGCATTTACTTGTCTAGGCAATTACAGCAGCTGAAGTGACCTCAGTGTTTTTTCACACCAAAATTACAGGGTGCAAACAGCATATCCTATGTGAATAGACTAAAAGCACTACCCTTTCCTTTGTCTTCTTCTGACTGTTGAGGGGTAACCTATGCCTGATCTGCAAGGCACTCACAAATCCAGCCCTGATGGAGCTGCTACACATCCACAAGTCAAACAACATGAGTGTCACCTGATGTAGGGATCTAAACTTAGTGACTCAAACAAAACATGCTGGAGAGACAGATGTGTGTCTCAGAGAATGCCCCTTCTTTGGAACAAGGCTCCCTAGCCACATTAATAAGAGCCCTTCCCTGGCCCTCTTCAAATGAAGTTTAGATCAATGGATGGGGAATCACAGATTCACATCTGGGGTACTGCCTATGTCCCAGATGGACAGAGGCAATCTGTAAGATACTCAATGCATAGGCACAAATCCATGTCACCCTCTTGCCTCTAGGGACCATATTTTTGGTAAAATTGGGTTATATTGGCTAAGCTTGTAGGGTCTCTTAAACCATTAGCCTAGTAATATCCTATGAACTCTTAAACCGTTAGCCTAGTAATCTCCTATGAACCTATGTATTACACCTACTTTACCCAGACCTTAATCTGTTCAGATTTGTTAATTGCAAATTATTATTTTTATTATTTTACTTCTTCATTCTTTATTAAAAAAACATCTGAGGCAAGACACATTTGCACTTGGAACTAAATGGTCTGTAAGGGAAGTGATGTATCCCATTAGAAAAACAAGATGCAGTTAAATGAATGTAGGCTTTGTTATTAGTAAACGTATCAGTACTTCTATGTGTAAAAATCACGTCACTACAAGAGAAAGAAAAGTTTTGGAATAAAAACACATTATAGTTTTAGTTGATATCTTTCACTACAAGTATGGCATCCTAGCAGAACTACAATCCTAAAGAAATAATTGTATAGAGAAATATTTAATTTGCTAATAATGAGAAGTAAACTACTGCTTGTTTCATTATCTGTATTACACTATCATTAGATGAATATACCTCCTACTGATGCAGCCAATCAAAGGAAAGAATGCTGCCAACCAGTTACAACAGCTGTTGTACTTCTTGAGGTCAATGAAGTGTATTGTTAGTACAATGTTTATTACATGTTTATTTTATAGAGTTGAATACTTTATTTTGTAGTTTTATTTAGTTTTTAGTTAGTTTGTCATACTGTTAATTTATTTGATCTGAGATGCCCATGCCCCCCACCCCCATTAACGTGAAGCTGAAACACCACGCTTAACTGACAGCCCCATCAGAATGACAGTCAAGTTGGCACCACCTACACCTGCGCAGGCTACAATGTTGTGTGTTAAACTATACAAGCATCGCAATTTCTGATTTACTAAAATCATCAAGCTTTACTCGCAGGAAGGAACATTCAAGCAATACTAATTTTCAAAGATATACTTCCCTGAAATATACCAAATTTTTGTGTATTTTATTCTTGGCAAGGAGTTACAGGAATTGTTTTTTGTAAAAACCTGCTTTTTCTCTGTAAAATAACTTGAACATATGTTTGAACTGTAATGTAATCAGTTTGGGACTTGAGTTGCTATTAATGGATGCCGAACTTACCTTGTAATGCTGCAGATGTAGCAGCCATAGTGGCAGAACTGTTTTGTTTTCAGAAAAGTTTTAAAAGTAAACAGACTGAGTTCAGTCTGTGACTACACTGGTGTGGGAAACAATAACCGGATGTTAGTAGGAATAGTTATGTCTATACTTTGGCAGCTGAAGATTGTTTACTATCAGAAAAAGAAAAAAAAATCACTCTGAAACAGACTGTACCAAATCTGGGAATAATTACGGTTTTAGAATTGACACAGGGAAGCATCTTTAGCGCAGTGAGATTTTATTGTTTCTGTGTTCGATGCATTTTAACGAATACACTTTTCTTTTTAATTCCTAGTACATGTTTATATTTTAACCTACTTGTGTATAATCATAATGTGCTTAAGAAAACTTACTACTTTTTGAATATTTTGACTGATATTATTTTTTGCAACAGTATATGGTAAAAGTGAAATAGTTTCTTTGACTAATAGGTGGTCAAATTCCAAATAAGATTTACATTGCATAGGGCAGGCCTGCAGTAAACAACACATACTGGAACCCTTTGAATTCACAAATGTAAAAATCCCAGGAACATCTGTATAAGCTATTGCATATTGGGAAAAGTTAATGTATGGATTAGGTATAGAAATAATATGTCCCACAATCTTTCGTGATTCTAACTCACATGATCTGATGAAGTAAGCTTTATGGCGCTACACGTGCAGACATGCCACACTTACATCAGCAGCCCAGCACCCAGAAATGCTGTCGTTGAGTAGCACCATTATTTGCAAAAGACACTGCACAAAACATAGGTTTTAATAAACAGATGCAAAACACATCCCATAGCTGCGTACAGTGCACACAAACACTCTGTTACAACCACACCTGTCCCACCCTCAACAATGTGATGACAATGCTCTTCCACCATACCTCTTAACTGTCCAGATTTTCATAGAATGTCCAGATTTTCGCCTCTTATTTTTGGTCTGTCCTCATAAAATGTGTGGTTTTCTGGCAAATCATTCAGAATTGAAGTCACTAAATAATATGAAATAATGACAGACATTTGCATTTTAGACCATATCCATCAGAAAATGTTTAATAATGTAAACATCTGTCATTCTAGCAACTTTCTAAGTTTATAGGTGCAATAATTAAAATCTGCCCCTATTTTTGTGCTTTTGTCCCCTCATTTTTTTCTGACTTTGTCCAGATTTTTTGTGCTGAGAGGCTGAGAGGTATGTCTTCCACAAATGGGAACAAAGCACTCAACAGAGCCCTTTGTTATACATAAAAGAAATATACAGTTGTGTAAGTAAATTTACTATAACAGTAGATGTTTGAATGATCACCACTGCAGTGGCCTTAGCTACATGGGTTATAGCCTTCCAAGGATATAACAGACAACCAGCTTCCAAAGCTTCATGGCATGCTCCATGCACACAAAGTGTCAGGCAGCTTGAGCTGTGATGACTAAAAGGTATGTTTGGGCACCAAGCCCTTCAGAGCTTTCCTGTCCACAGAAAGAGGGAGGCTGTGCTCTGAAAGCACAATGCTATGAAGAACAATAAATAAATAACCATGCCTTGGCATAAACAACACATCAAAAAATAAGTGATCACCCCCTCATTGGTCAGGTCTGACCATAAGCAAATCACCCTTGACATCCACATCCCACCACCACCCCTCAGTAAGGAAACCTCCATAAAAAACTTCTCCAAAGCCAACTTCATGCTACTCAAGTCAAAAGTGACAAACTTCATGACACCCATGTAGACGGGATCTGAAAGTTCAACTGCTGAATCCTACACAAGGCACTGTACGAGCACATCAACTTGTGCATGAATCGTGCCATCCCAAATAGAACCAAGACGCTCTCCTCCAAAAAAAGAAAGCCAATCTGGTGGTCCCCTGCATAAACAAACTATACAACAGAAGGAAGAAACTGTTGTAGAAAAGAGGAAAATCCCAGGGTGCAAAAAACTCCCTTACCAGCCTCAGTAAGAAGCTGAGATCCCTCATAAAATCCTCCAAACTAGTTACGAAAATAAAATTGCCAAATATTCCAAAGACAACCACAAGGCATTCTATAGTTCTGTCAAGAATCTAAACGGCAATGCTCAGATCTGCTCTGAGCTACAACTGAATGGCATTAAATATACTGATCCCAAGGATATTGCCATTATCCTCGCAGATCTATTTAGTGCCAACTTCACCCCCCTCTCACCCCCTAAAGGGCCCATCTCAATACCAAAAGATTGCCATATTCCAGTAATCACGGCCACACAGGTAGAAACTGCACTCTCCAAAGCTAAGAATACAGCATCCATAGGACCAGATGAAATCCTGGGCTGTGTACTACTTGAACTACAAAATGAACTGGCACTTCACCTAAGTGTCATGTTCAATCCTAGCCTCACCTCAGGCTTTGTGCCCACTGAGTGGCATACAGCTACAGTTATCCCACTCCACAAGGGGGGATCGACCTTGGATCCCGGAAACTACTGTTCCATCAGTCTGACGAGCCTGATCTGCAAGGGCGTGGAATGCATTATCATAGATCTTATAAACAAAGACATTGGCAACCTTCAAACACTGGACCCCACCCAGTTTGGGTTTGTGAAGGGCTGATCTTGTCTCCTGAACCTGATTGACTTCTTTGAATATGTCTCCAGAGCTGTGAACGAGGGTAAGGTGGACCACACAGCCTATTTGGACCTTGCCAAGGCTTTCAACATCACCACCCACTCTGGAATCATAGATAAACTTACTAAGCTGGGCATAAATCCCTATGTCACCCGATGGGTTACCAACTGGCTTACTGACAGAACCCAGACTGTAAAAGTAGCCAACTCCAAATCCAGCTCCAGACAAGTGACAAGTGGAGTACCTCAGAGTTCAGTTCTGGGACCGCTCTTGTTTGGCATCTACTTCTCTGAAGTACAGACCAACACTAAGGGACTCTGGCTAACAAAGTTTGCAGATGACTGCAGACTGGGAGCCATTATTGAATCCCCAAATGATGTGGATATTCTACAAAAGGGTCTTACAGAAACAGATGCTTGGTGCCAGAGCTATGGGCTCAAGCTTAATGCCAAGAAATGTATAGTTATCCCCTGTGGGAAAAAACATGTAGCCATGAATTACCACATAGGTAGCAGTACAATAAACACCAAAAGTGTGATGAAAGACTTAGGGACACAGGTGGACAGTGGTCTCACCTCCGATAACCATATCACCACAAGAGTCGGAAAATCCTTCTATGTGGCACACCTCATCAGTAAGGGCTTTTCATTCAGAAAAAAGGAGGTCATTGTCCCACTGTACTCATCCCTCATTAGACCCATTATAGAGTAGAATGCCCCGTTTGGTATGTACCTCACAAGATATCTGCAACAACTGGAAAGGCTGCAGAAATACCTCACTAAAAGAATCACAGGCCTAAAGCAGATGCCCTATGCTGACCGTCTCACAAAACTCCAGCTATACTCTGTGGCATATCGTCTGCTCAGAGGCGATCTCTGCTTAGCATACAAGGTGATGCCAAACCCTAAGCTTTTGGACATGCTCCACTTAAAGAAATCCCAATCCCTCAGAGCCACATGCTCTAGTGATCTAAACCTTGTCATCACAATGAACAAAACATGCTGGAGGGACAGGTTCCTGACCCAGAGACTCCCCATACTCTGGAATAGACTGCCATCTTCAAAGGAACTTTGACGATTGGATGGGAGATAGGAAATTCACCCCGGGGATCATGTCAGTTGTCCTGCTAGACAGGGGTCCAGGGAAGTAAATATTGTGGGAAGAAATGTCCAGGGAATTGCTATGGCTAGGCTTGTATAGGACCTAGAGCAGATAGCCTAGTACCAATCTATGAACCTATGAAGAGGGATGGAGGGAGGGCACGGCTACTGCAGAGTTATCACTTGAACATCTACTGTTATAGTAAGTTTACTTTCACAGCTATATTATGTTCATCATATTGATCACTGCTGCAGTAGCCTTAGCTATATGGGTAGATTACTATAGCTAACTACATTTGGAAGGTGGAAGGAGAAGAGTCCAGGAGCATCTGGAGAATGGTCCTAGCAAAGCCTGATCTGGACCTAGAGAAGGAATCAAGCTTATAGTGCTTTGTAAAAGTATGTAGAGAGGACCAAGTATCAGCTTTTAGAATATTTCTAGAATCCAACCCTTTCCAAAAAGCCACAGATGAAGCCAGGTCATAAAAGAGTGGGCCTTGACCAGGCCTGGAAATATTTTGTTATGGTGAGCATAATAAAGGGTAAAATCATTTGGAAATAGCCTGTTTTGTCACAGGTTGTCCCTTCTTCTTACCTGCACAAGAAATAAACAGTTGATCCAAAGATCTGAAAGGTTTAGTATGTAAAGGTAGTGCCTGAGTTGTCTGTGGAAATCCAAGGTATTGAGTGTCCCTTCTCCCTCATTTTTAAGTTCAGGAAAGAAAATGGGGAGGTGGGTACTTTGGCTTCAAGTAAACGTGGACACCACTCTAGGCATATAAGAAGGGCTAGTTCTCCAAGAAACCTTGTCCCTGTGCAAAATGAGATGGAGCTGACTCACCATAACAGCTTGCAGTTCATATACCATTCTTGCAGAGGTCAGAGCAATCAGTAAAATGTTTTTCATGTTAAGAACCTCAAGTCAGCCAGATTAACTGGTTCAAATGGAGCATGTATAAGCTTCTCTAACACAACTTTAAGATCCCAAGAAGGGGCCACTGTTGTTCTTGGAGGCTCTTAAGTAAAATCCCTTTCAAAAACCCTTTGATATAAGACTGCTTTGAAAGAGGAGGATCCATGGACAGACATGCTAAAATGGCCAATAAATGAACCTTGATGGGACAATAAGAAAGGTCATCGGATAGTAATTCACACAAATATTGTAAAATTATACAACTAGCACTGAATGTGCACTGGTTCCGTTGTTGTTGGCACCAAGTGGAAACGCTTTTATATTTCCTAATATATGACTTCCTAGTAGCAGGCTTTCATGCTGCCACTATTAGTACCTGCTGCTGTACCCCCTCAGTAAACAGGTACCTAAAGAATTAACACCCCATCGTTCAGGCAGTCAGTTGAAGTTGATTGGTATTGGGGTGTATCAAACACCCCTGACATTGTACACAAAGAAAGGAGGAAAATCTAGGTGTCCCTCAAGAAAACCACTAACCAAACAACGATGACACCTGAGGAGTCAGTAAAAATAATACATGTACTGGTGTTAAAATCACAATGTTTATTCACTGTTATAAATGCTTAACAGTCTCACCATCTTTTCATCCACAGATACAGGACTTCTTCAGATAACAACCAAAATATCAACCCAAACCCTTGTACATACCCTTCTAAACTTTATAACTGTGAATAAACATTGTGATTTTCACTGACCCATGATATTGTGTGACTAGATCCAGTCTGTGAGGAAGCTTGCTGTAATTGCCCCTGGCCATTTCCAAAAGAAGGGAGAGCCACTGTTGCCTGGGCCAGAAAGGGAGTCATGACAATGATCTAGGGGGATCCCTTCTCAATTTTCAGATGTACCCTGGATATCAGTGGAAAGAGTGGGAAAGCATACAGGAGCATTCCTGCCCAAGGAAAAGAAAAGGCATCTCTCTTCCATGCCTTCTTGCATGGAATCCTGGAACAGAATCTTACCAGCTGATTATTTAGAGAGCAGGTAAATTGGTCTACTAGAGTAACTCTGAAAAGATGGATCAAATTTTGAAAGACTCCCAATCTAGTTTGCATAAATGAGGGTCTGCCAATCAGTATTACTCTGACAAAATGAACTATACCTGTTGAATGAGATTGCACTGCAAAGCTATCTCCCAAGCTAACATGGCTAGTCTGCAAAGGGGGATATCACCTAGTGCCCCCCTTTGCTAGGAGATGTACCACATCACTGCAGTATTGTCTGAAGCAACTTGAAAAGGTCCTGAGGACCAAAGATGATTCAGAGAGTTGAGTGCCTTGATCAGGGTAAGCATGTCTTTTATATGTATGTGCTTGCATCTGTCCTATGTATTTCACACACAACTTGCACTATTACACCTCCTGAAACTGTTTCCCAAGCAAAGTCTGAGGCATCTGAGCTAACTGAGTGCTTTGGAGCCTGGAGCTGCTTCCACAAATTAGTTTTGCTACTGACAAACCCCAGCACTGGGATTTTGCAGGGCAAGGAATGATGATTCTGGGACCAGAGGGGCTTCACCTATCAACGTATCTTTCTAATGTGGAGTCTTGCCAGGGTTATCATGAGAAACATAGATGCCTTGAGACCCATAATCCTGAGATATTCCCTCGCAGTGACTGAAGTCTGGGTGGAAAACCTTTGAAATAGATCTAGATATAGATCTATTTTTTCTTCTGTGGAAGAAAAGCTGTTTGAACTGAGGAGTCCAGCTGATACTCCAGGAACACAATCCTGTGTGAAGCAGTCAAAAAGGGCTTTTGAATGTTCTTTTGGAATCCCAGCTTATGAAAGAAATCTTTCGCTTAGGTGAAAGATTCCTGACACTTTGAAAAAGACTCTGCAAAGATAAGCAAGCAATCTAAATATGGGGCGGAAAAAGAAAATGGATAACCTGTAGCCTGCAATGAGGTATAACTAGAGCTAGCCACTCTGTGAACACTCTTAGTGTAGTGGATAGTCTAAAGGGTAAAGCAGAGAACTGATAAAAGTGATCCATACACACAAACCTTAAGAAACACCTGAAGTCGGGATAAAAAGGATAAGCATCTTTTAAATGCTGTGTTACCAAGAAACTTGAATGAGGAAGAAGAGGTAACACAGACCTACAATCGCGGAGGCTCTCAAAACAAATCTACCCAAGCAACAGGGACCTCTAAAGCAGAAACGTAAGCAACCTCCACCCCCCCAACACAACCCAAATGATACATAGCCCACAAACTCAGTGTGCCACTCAACCACAGCCCATAAGGCATAACAATGTACCCAACACTCTAGTTATAGGTGACTCTATAGTCAGGCACACTGATGTTCCACTCACCAGGCTAAACAAGGAGAAAGTTACTGTCAGCTGCCTGTCAGGTGCCAGGATCCGCCACATAATGCATGCACTCAGGTCACTCTGCAAAAAGTACAAATATGACTCTGTCATTGTCCATGTTGGTGTGAATGACCTGAGACGTACCTCCTTGGACTACATGAAAAGAGACATGGAGGAGCTGTCTGACCTTGTAGCCCAGGCAGCTATGACTCTAGCCCTGAATAGCATCCTGCCATCACCCAGAATGATACCACAGTACAAGGACAAAATGATTGACTTCAACAATTGACCAAGCTTCTGGTATCATTCTAAGGGGATCCCGTATCTGTCTGCCTGGTATGACATGATCGACAAACCCCGATGCTTTGCCAGAGATGGCCTGCACCCTTGGGATTCCGGATACTGGCTAAGGCTCTTGCCACCCCTATAGTGCCTTTTTTTAGGCAAGATTCAAATGACAAATTCACCACTGTAACAGGTACAAGCAAGCAAAATCAGAGGGTAATGCTACTTAATGCTAGAAGTCTGAACCTCAAAATGCACTCACTCGAGGCACTCCTTAAAATGGAGAACATCAACATCTGTGCAGTGACAGAGACCTGCTTCAGGGCTCCAGAGAGCACCCCTGCATTACCATGCTATAATTCATACCGCAGCTTTCGGCCACCTAACCTGGACTGAAGCACTAAAGGTGGAGGTGTGTCCATATTCATTAAGGATATCCACACCTCCAGGCTAGTTGCTCAGCATAATGCATCCGAGATTCTCCAAGTGCAACTAACTCTGCATAAGACTGCAATCCAAATTGTAGCTTGCTACAGATCCCCCACCATGCCCCAGGATTCCCTCTCCTCATTTTTTGATACAATGGAAAATATTAGGGTACAAACTAACACCCTAATAATGGGCAATTTCCTCTGCCTCACCATTAACTGGGAAAACTACTCATGTACCAACTCTTGTGCTCAACATTTTCTAGAATTCATAAATTACAATGCCTTGGATCAACTTATCCACACCCCCACCAGGGGCAGAAATATCCTAGACCTGGTCATTACCAACATGGGCAATCGGTGTTCCACACCAGAGGTCAATTCCTCATTGGTCAGATCCTACCACAAGCAAATCACCCTAGACATCCATATCCCACCCCCACCCCCCTATTAGGGAAACCACCGTAAAAAATTTCTCCAAAGCCAACTTCACGCTTCTTAAGACAGAAGTGGCAAACTTCACAACACTCATGCTGATTGAGAATAGAGGTACGACTGCTGAATCCTATACAATTGCACATTATAAGCACTTACACGAGTGAATGGATCGTGCAATCCCTAACAGAACCAAGATGCTATCCTCCAAAAAAAGGAAGCCAATCTGGTGGTTCCCTGCCATAAACAAACTCTACAACAGAAGAAAGAAACTGTTGCAAAAAAGAGTAAAATCCCATAATTGAAGGAACTCCGTGGTCACCCTCAGTAAGAAGCTGAGATCCCTCATAAAATCCTCCAAAGCTAGTTACGAAAACAAAATCGCCACTGATTCTAAAGACAACCACAAAGCATTCTATAGCTATGTCAATAATCTCAATGGCAACACTCAGATCTGCTCTGAGTTACAGCACAATGGCACTAAATATACAGAACCAACTGATATTGCCAACATCCTGGCAGATAGGTTTAGTGCTAACTTTACCCCTGTCTCATCCCCTAAAGGGCTCATCTCTATACTGGAAGAATGCAAAGTTCCTGTAATCATGGCTGCACAGGTAAAAAACACACTCTCCAAAGCCAAGAACACAGCATCCATGGGACCTGACAACATCCCAGGCTGCATTCTACATGAACTACAGAACGAACTGGTACCCCACCTAAGTACCATGTTCAATCATAGCCTCATCTCTGGCTTTGTGCCCACTGAATGGCACACAGCAACGGTTATCCCACTCCACAAAGGGGGAGCCAACACGGACCCCAGGAACTACTGCCCCATTAGCCTGATGAGCCTGGTCTGCAAGGCTATGGAACGTATCACCATGGAACTTATAAACAATGACATTGGTAATCTCCAAACTCTGGACCCTACCCAGTTCGGGTTTGTAAAAGGCAGATCATCTCCTAAACCTGATAGACTTCTTTGAAGAGGTCACCAAAGCCGTAGATGAGGATAAGGTGGTTCACACAGCCTATCTAGATCTCGCCAAGCTTTCGACACCATCCCCAACTCTGGAATTATAGATAAACTCACTAAACTAGGTAAAAATCCCTATGTCACCTGGCTCACTGACAGAACCCACACTGTGAAAGTAGCAGACTCTAAATCCAACTTCAGACCAGTGACAAGTGGAGTACCACAGGGTTCAGTCCTAGGTCCTCTCCTGTTTGGTATCTACTTCTCTGAAGTACAGGCTAACACAGAAGGTCTTTGGCTAACAAAGTTCGCAGATGACTGCAAACTAGGAGCCATAATCAAAACTCATAACGATGTGGACATCCTACAAAAGGGCCTCACTGAGACAGATGCCTGGTGTCAAAGCCATGGCCTCAAGCTCAATGCCAAAATGTGCATTGTCTTCCCTTTTGGTAAAAACTCTGTACCTATGCACTACCACATAGGCAGTAGTCTACGTAACACCAAAAGTGTGATAAGAGACCTTGGGACACAGGTGGACAGTAGTCTCTCCTTTGATAATCACATCGTCACAGTAGTCAGGAAATCCTTCTACGTTGCACACCTCATCACAAAAGGTTTCTCATTCAGGAAAAAAAGAGGTCATTGTTCCCCTCTATTCATCAATCATTAGACCCATTATAGAGTACAACACCCCTTTTGGTATGTACCTCACAAAACATCTACAACAACTGGAAAGGCCACAGAAATACCTCACAAAGAGGATTACTGGCCTCAAAGAGATGCCCTATGCAGACCATCTCAAAAAACTACAGCTTTACTCCATTGCATATTGCCTACTCAAGGGTGATCTCTGCCTAACATACAAAGCTATGTCAAACCCAGAGCTGTTGGACGTGCGCCACTTAAAGAAATCCCAATCCCTCCAAGCTGCATGCTCTAGGGACCTAAACCTTGTCACCACAATAAACAGAACATGCTGGAGGGATAGATTCCTGTCCCAGAGACTTTCCATACTCTGGAACAAACTACTTATCTATATCAAACAAATCTCCTCATTAGCACTCTTCAAGAAAAATCTTGATGATTGGATGGGAGATATGAAATTAATTTTCTTGGGTGGCAAAAGCCAGGGTACCATTTGGCTAGGCTTATATAGTCCCTAGGGCCAATAGCCTAGTACCTACCTATGAACCTATGACCCTATTGTGAATTAACTAATTCTGAAGCTAGATATTATCACAAGCAGGTCTAAGAAGAAAGATCCAGAACTGGTCTCCAAGCAGTTTATTTCTTTGCCACTAAAACACCCTTGAAGAAAAACCTTTCCCAACTTGGGAAGGAGGAACTGGATCAATTACTCATTGGAACAACAAGAATTAAAGGACAGGTGGAAATAAAAGTGTCTGGTCTGGAGAATGAGGAATAACCCCCTGGCAAGAAGGAATATCCTCTCACTGTCACATATAACCTTGCTGAATGATCTTCAGAACCCATTTATTTAAGACTATCTATTGCCAAAGAAAAAAGTACAGATTCAATCTTTCTGGAATGGAAAAAGGACTGCCAGGGTGTAAGGAGGGAACAAAATCTCTTAAATATTCAAACTGAGTAGATGGACTGTCCTTGGATTTAGAGGTTCCTGAATTCTTTTTCATACACCCTTGCCATTATGCCAACATTGGATGAGGGGTTAGAAATCCCTTAGAAAGTTTGAAAAAAGAGGGGAAAAAATCTTAGAGAGTCCTTGATTTAACTTACCCTTTTTATCACAATTTTTGATCACATCTAAAGCAAAGGAACCAAAAAGTGAATATGTATCCAAAAGATAAAATAAAATCACATTATTCATATCATCTTGGGAAGTTCTGAGAGCACAGCCAAGCAAACCTCCTCAAAACAGTTCCAGAGGCCATAGTCCTTAAAGAGTTACCAATTAAGTTATAGACACAATGTAAACAGAGAGCAGTGATTAGTACAATAGAAGAAACTAAATAATTTAAAGCAAACTTTCCCCACAAGAAGAAAATGCAGACCAAGCATTCCTCATACTTTCACAATTAGTCATAAACATTGACGTGTGAGCCTGATAACTGAAAATTCCGAAAATCAAAGTTGCAGAAGCATACACTATTTTCCCATACCGATCATTAATCTTCCCATCCTTGTCAGACAATCCTGCATTGTAATTTTGATTTGTCCTGATGCATACTCTCTGTATACAGCCAGGTTGGATTGGAATTATTGGTGTCTCCACCTGTGGGTGACCTTTGATTGTCATCCTTATCAGAAAGAGTAGGATAGGAATAAACTAACTGTTTAGTACCATTGGGTTAACTAAAGCTATAGCCATGTTAGCAACAGTGTACAAAAACTTAAAAAAGAAGGAGGGACTTTGTACATTCTATCTGTCTTTTTAGGGGAAGCAACTTGAATATCAGGAAAACTACAGGCAGAGACACATACATCCTCCAAAGCTGACAGAACTAGAAGAATTGGTGAAGGTTCTGGAACTCCTTCTGTAACAGCTCATTGTATTTTCTGAGGGACTGAGTTTGAATCAGAAAACTGAGGAGAAAACCTGCATCTATCTTGTCGGGTCTATATTAACCTAATCGAAGAGACACTTCTTCAAATTCGTAATAATTGACACCAAAAGACCGAAATCCCAAAACCGTGAATGGCCACATCTTCAAATTTTTTCCTAGGGAAAAAATTCAGTTGGCCGTTTCCGGGGTTTACCCTTTTCCCCAATGTAGAGCGATCTCGGAGTTGGTATAGTTAGTTAGGGAGGTGTTGGGGGCACAGCTCCCCACATTGGGGGGTGGGGGGCAAAGCCCCCCCCCACTTAAATTAGATTTGAAGTGTGTGTGTTGTGCTTATGGCCCCGCAAATTTTTCTCTAGGAAAAAATTTGGTGACGTGGCCATTCACGGTTTTGGGATTTAGGTCTTTTGGTGTCGATTATTATGCATTCGAAGAAGTATCTCTTCGATTACGTAATATAGACCTAACCCCGTCATCTTCTTGTCCAGATTTGGAATCTTGAATCTCTTCAGGAAAAGAGGTATCTTTTTTTTTTTTTACCAGAAAGCAATATATGAGAAGGATCAAAATCTTGAATAAAACCCTGAGCCAGACTCAGTAAACTACTCCTGTCTGAAGAAAATTGAGGAGGAGTAGATATATGTTTAGTTTTGTGTTTGGTTTTGACAGGTAAAGAGGGGCCACAATGTTATAAAATGTCAGCAGCAGCTTCCCTAGAGATAGGCACAGCATTTTAACAAAGCAGGGAAGCCTGCCCAGTTCCCTCTCCCAAGACTAACAGGAGTGGCTCTCTTTGCTCACTGAGGGGACCCCATCAGCCACAGAGGACATGGCTAATCCCCAGTCAATAGTGTCTGTAGGTGCTACACCAGAGGGATCTGGGGTAAAAGATAAGTGGTCTGAAGTACTACAGATTGTCACACCAGAGTCGATCACCTACAGCTGTGGCAAATTTCTAACCTGTTTTGCTGGCAAAAGACTGTTTGCTTATCTTTTTCTTTTTGTGGCTGGTTTGAAGGACCAACCATGAGCCTGACAGTTTGTTCTATGGTCATGCCAAAATTGTCCCTCTTTACTGGAGAAAACAAGCAGCAAAAGTCAGTAAAAGTTTAAAGTCTTTAAAAGTCACCTTTTCACATACAAACATAGTAAAAACACTTTAAAATACTTTGGCAGCCCCAAGAAGTAAAATAAACACAATTTATTCACAGAAAAAAAAAAATTTAAATACTTAAGACAACTTTTAATCTAGCAGGAAAAAAGAGTGCTCTCATTTAAAAGTAAAATAAAGTCTCATGACAGTCCATTAAAACACAGACTCCTAGCTTTAAAATAAGTTTTCTATTAATCACCTCCTGACCATGTCTACAGAGCACGAGTAGAAGGCATGCATGGTTTTAAACCATCACATGCTGTTGTCATTATAGAAATTTATATAGTATATATAGGACACATAGAATGAGATTTATATAGCAGTATGTGCACTATAAACAGGGCCCATCTTGACAGTATGTACGTGTTAATGAGTACAAGTCACTGTCCAGTCAGTTAAATATCCAGCTGTTACCCACAAAAGGTAAATTCACTTATGGCATTATTAGCATGTGATTACAAGACGGCAGGCACAACAGGTACATGTTTTCTGCATGACAGTTACCATGTAACAATGTAGTAGAGAACAAATCATTATATGTAATATTAGCAAAGTATTCCAAGTATGCTGTATGTATTGACCAATATGTACACAAGGTTATTCCTGCCTTGTTTCTTGCATAGTCCAGTCAGAGATGTGGGATGGTACTTGTAATCACTTGCAATCATAATTTAGAGCTGATACGGTACAGAATGGCATAACAAAGTCTTTTCTGATTCATAAAGTAAGGTCCACAACAGGATAAGACTTTATATGCAGCCTTAAACTACTGCAAAGCCACAGGTGTTCTACATACAATGGTCTCCTTCCTGCTCAGACATGCTTCAATACAGAATAGCTAGGTCATAGATTGCCCTGCGCAGGTCCATGAACTGGCACCCCTCAAGTCAAGGTTGAGGTGAAAAAAATAAAAATAAAATAAAGGATTTTCTCAAAGTTTTGAAGACAAAAATAGCTTTCCTGCTCTGAAACTGAACCAAGCTACTTGCTATAAATGTGACATACACTTTGTTATAGTTAGATCACCACACACTGAATGCTTCTGTGCTTCAGCTATGACTGCATAGGTAGTATTAGCAGTGACCTTTAAAGCCACAATATCCTTGCAGCTTCATAAAGCAATGCTGGTACAACATTCCCACAGATTTGACACCTGTCAATCATGATAACTCCCAGTTTTCACCTGAGGCAGCCTGCCCTTTACTCAGCCTTATTTACAGCTCTGCTTCAACAGCATAACACCATCAGTGTGTTGCTTGGTTCTAATGGTGTAACCTATGAGTCTCCAGCTTTATATAATCTGATGGTTTTGTACATGGCAGCACAGTGTTCCCCATTCCCTGTTAGTATATTGTTCAGCATACAGAGATGAGTAAAATATTAACTGTTAAGGAAAAAAAACTGACATTTCCTTTGCATGGTAGGAAAAAACATGCCGACAACAGAGCTTCCTGTAGTGCAAGCAACTCTGATACCTAAGATACATCTTACCATGTCCCCATACAGCAATGCTACCAAGTTCTTGCTAATGGAAGCTTGTGCACCACCAGACCCCTCTGTTACTATATTATTGTTATGACCCTAGATTTGGTGTTAGGAAGAAATAGTTTTGTAAATAATGTAAATATGGTGGAGCTCAGCACAGTAGGGAACAGCTATGCAGTAAGGGACATAGCTTTTCCCTGCTGTGGTGTGTTGTGATGTCATGTAGCACACCAGATTGCATCATCTCTGGACCACGAGTGCTTAATACACTGCTGTGTGCTATGCTCTCCTGTGTGTGTTTCTTAAAAAAATAGGGTTATTTTGAACATTGTCATTAAGGACCACAATCCATGTCTATGAGTCATGATCCTAGAGCCAGATCATGGTGAAATGGGGCCCTAGACAGGGTAATGGATTGCCCCTTCCCCTGCAGCCATTTCAGTGTCCCATTCCTTGGCTATTTCTCCCCATTTACCAGAGAAGATCTAGCAATAGGTGACCAATATAGTTGCCTAGGACATGCTAGCTGACGGGGGTCAACTGGTCTGGGGGATGCTTCAAGATTTTATCCCCAACATTTCATTTTTAATTAAAACAGAACACACTGTACATGCATCTTTGCAACACACATGCAACAAAAGATTGGAACTTTCCTTTTAAGACAGGCTCTGCATGCATCTCTTGTATGACACACACACACACACCTTTTCTGCTTTTTGCACAGAATTCAAACATCCATATTGCTGCTGTGAAGTCCATGAAAAGCCACTAGGTGAACAACTGGTGTTTGTGAAGTCCATGAGAGAGACAGTAGGTGAACTACTTATGTCTGAGAAATGTCCTAATTAAAGCTGGCATCTTAGTTAATTAACTTGTTCAGTTTCAAACCCTGTAGCTTGGTTACAGGAGATAAGAGCATGAATCCTCTACACCAACTACCAGATTCCAGACAGCTCACTTAATCACCAGGGTTGCATTTTTAAGGAATTGAGAGTTTCAAGGTTTACTGTTGCTCATGCGAAGTCTGTCTTCAATGTGGAACTGTTTTGTTTAGCAAATTACCATCAATAATTGTGCTAAACACCTTGAAAGCAGTGTTAGTAGCACAATCAGTAACATGATTGCCTTTAGTGTGGAAGGTTGTGGTTTCTACTCCTGCACTGTATAGATGGATTGGTGATACAGTGGTGCCCTTTAAGAGGGGATTTACACATTGCAGTCCGTAGTATATTCTAGGTGACTGTGGTGGTAAAGCACTTAGCGTTACCACCTCACAGCAAGAGGTTCTATGGTTTGATTCTTGGCAGGTGTGCCTTCTGTGTGGAGTCTACATGTTCTCCCTGCAGTCATGTGGGTTTGCTCTGGTTTACTCTCAACTGTACAGATCTTCACAGAATGTCCAGGTTTTTTTCTCAAATTTTTGTCTGTTTTTCATAAAATCGTGGTTTTATGGCAAATCATTGACAAATCATTAAAAGACTGAAGTTGGAAAATAATGACAGACATTTGAGTTTCAGACTTCATACTCTTCAGAAAAATCATGCTCATGCAAAACCTGTTATTCTCTCAGCTTTCTAAGTTTGTAAGGATAATATTTAAAAACTGTCCCTATTTTGGGGCCTTTCTCCCCCATTATTCATGGCTTTGTCTAGATTTCCTGCTCTAAGAGGTTGAGAGATATATTCATTCCTCCCATATTCCAAAGACATGCTGCAGGTGCATTGGACACTCTAAATTGGCCCTAGGCGCGCGTGTGTGTGTGTGTGTGTGTGTGTGCGTGTGCGTGTGTGTGTGTGTGTGTGTGTGTGTGTGTGTGTGTGTGTGCGCCTTCAGTGGAAGGTTGGGCACTGGGCTGGCAACTTGGCACTGTAAAAACTCCACTGCCAATTGTTCTGTGGACTGTTGTTCATCTGTGGTGACCCCTAATGAGAAACGCCAGAAGAAGAAAATTCCTTAGTGTGTTCTTGTTTGGATATGATGCCTAGTGACTATGAAAATATTGTGAGTTTGCCACCCATCGCATAGGCAATTTATTCTTCAAGGGTAGCAGGCACTAAATTTATAGATGAAACTCTGAAATGTAAAGTTGTTTGCCAGCAGTAACCTCTTCATTAGTTTCAGATCTCTTTAATGTGGAATTATTCTGATGACTTTTACTTCTGAAAATATTGTGCATATTTACTAATATTGGTGGAATGTAATGACAGAAGTTTGAGTGGCATTTTATAGTTGAAATGTTCCGAAATGGGTAGTTTTGTCATTATTAGTTCATATGTTTGGTTTTATTGCTCAATGAAAAAAAAATATTCAAAACTACAAATTTAAAACACACTCTAACAAGTGGTGCTGTATTACACAAGGAATATAATTTAATACAGTCAGGAAGGTGAAACAAAGAATATATGCATCTCTGGGGAGAAATAGCCAAGTAATGGAACTGGAATGGCTGGGGGGTGATCCATTACCCTACCTAAGGCACCATTTGACCATGACCCAGCTCTGCCAGTTACCGTAACAACTGTTCAAACCCGTCAGTGTACACACTATTTTCCTTTACTTCTGCAATGATTACAGATATTTGGATTTAATTTAAAACTTTTATTTTAAATTTTATAGCACAAACGCTGAAAGCCGTTTGCTAAACAAAATGATACAGTTTCACAATGAAAACAGACTTAGCAGGAACACTAAACTTCTCTGCACTTGAAACTCACATCCATTGAAATAGCATTGAAACTCACATTTAAAAAAATACATTTGGCCAGGGTCATGCTGCGATGGTGCAGCAGTTAGCATTGTCACCTCACAGCAAGAGGTTCTCCTGCTCGATTCTTGGCTGGAGCACCTTCTGTGTGGAATCTGCATGTCCTACCTGTGGTGGAGTAATGTCTAAAGACATGCAGGTAGGTGCATGTGTGAAAGGGTGTGCCTTCTTTGAAGGTTGGGCGTTGGGCTGGCAAATTGGCACTGTAAAACTCCACTGCCAATCATTAACGGACTGGAGTTCCACTGTGGCGACCCCTAACCAGGAAAAGCCAAAAGACAATTATATATACATTTGGTCAGGGTCAGATTAAGTTTACCTTTGGGCGTTCCCAAACCATAGTCTCTTTGCACACATTTTTAGGACCATGCATGTGTTTTTTGATTCACCTCCTGATTATATTAAATTATATTCCTTGTACAACACAACAATACTTGTTAGAATGTGTTTTAAATTTGTAGTTTTGAACATTTTTCCAGTAAGCAATGGAAAAAAAAACATATGAGCCAATAATGACAAAACTGCTCATTTCAGAACATTTCTAACATAAAAGGCCACACAAACTTCTGTCATTATAATCTACCAATATCAGTTATTATGCATAATCTCTGCAGAAGTAAAAATCATCTGAATAATTCCACATTAATGACATGTAGAACTAATGAAGAGGTTACTGCAGGCAAACAATTTTGTATTTCAGTGTTTCATCTACAAATTCAGTGTTTGCTACCCTTGAAGAACAAATTGTCCATGTTATATTAACAAAAAAAAAAACTGAAAATGCACTAATTGGAGGCTCTCCTTGCACTGGAAGATGCCGATGTCTGTGCAGTCACGAAACTTGGTTTGTCTTACCAGGCTATAAATCATTCCACACATTCTGACCCCAAAATGAGGTCAGGAAGACTAAGGGTGGTGGAGTCTCTATCTTCATTAAGGACAGGCACACCTCCAGACTGGATTGCCAGCACGATTTACTGGAATTACTCCAGGTGCAACTGACAGTTGGCAAGACACCCATCCAAGTTATAGCCAACTATAGACTCCACTCCATGACTCAGGATACTCATTCCTCTTACATGAATCTACTTGACTCCATTAAGGTACCCCTAACACCCTGATCCTTGGTGACTTAAACTGCCCCACCATAGGCTGGGTGAACTATTCCTGCACTAATCACTCACTCAAAGATTCCTTGACTTCATCAGTTCTAATACACTGGACCAGCTTGTCTCAACCCCACAAGGGGAGATAACATTCTCAAATTGGTTCTCAACAACACAGGTGACTGCTGCACCACTCTCATAGTATGTTCTTCCCTTGTGAGATCAGATCATCGGACTGTCTCATTCGAAGTTTCTATCCCGCCCAACATCCCCCAACTGTAATCAAGCTAAATAATTTCTCAAAAGCTAAGTACCACCTTCTAAGGGAGGGTATCTGTACCTTCACACCACTGCACTCCTCAGAGGATGCAGACAACTATGCTGAACAGTATACCAGTGCAGTATACAATCACCTGTATAACTGCATGGACTCGGCTATACCCAATAGAACTAAGACCTGCTCCTCAAGGAAACACAAACCTGTTTGGTGGACATCCTCTATCAACAGGCTTTACAACGAAAGGAAGAAACTGTTGTCCAAGGGTAAATTGGAAAAACTCCCTCCTTAGCCTCAACAAGCAGATTAGATCACTAGTGAATGCCTCCAAAGCCAGTTATGAAACTAGCCTCTGGAACAAAGGGAAACCACAAAGCCTTCTTCAGTTATGCCAGGAACCTCCATGGCAAAGCCCAGGTTTGTACCAAATTAGCACTTAACAGTATCACTTACACCAATACTGTTGACTTAGCCAACCTGCTAACAGATAGGTTTAGCGCAAACTTCACCCCCTGTCCCCCTCAAAGGCCCTTTTGACATCCCCAATACTTGTCTTGCACCTCACATCTCCAAAGATCAAGTGCTAAAGACCCTATCCAAGGCAAAGAACACAGCTTCCATGGGACCTGATAGTATCACAGGCTATATTCTGCACCATCTTCAGCAAGAACTGGCTTCATCATTGAGCACCCTATTCAACCACAGCCTAAATACAGGCTTCATTCCAGCAGAGTGGAGAACTGCCATTGTCATCCCCTTGCACAAAGGTGGTGCCACTACTGACCCTGGAAACTATTGCTGCATTAACTTGGCAAGTCTGATTTGTAAAGCCATGGTGGCTATATAAAACATGCACTTCATCGAAAGCCAACCATTAATAAAATATCAGAACAAAACACCAATTTTCGCTGATACTAGTGTCACGATTCCAAAATTAATACACGTGCTGGTATTGCTTTAAAACACTTTATTTCCCATACAACTCGGTTAAGCGCTTTCATCTAACATCAGTAGACTTCATCAGAACATAAAAATTAAAAAATAGCTGGGTTTTATAATTCACTCCTACGACCAATCGGATTACAAATTTAATTGAGCTGTTCTAACATTTTAAAGTGCTCAGTGCAAATTTAAAAAACTAAAAGCTATAAATACACTAACAATAAATATTATGCTATACTATAAATAATCATACATTTGCTGACTCATAAAACAAATAATATTAAAATTGTGGGACATTCATGACCAAGCTAAAGCTACATTTTAAATTTTAGATTCTAAAACAGGCTTGATAGAAATACTATCATTAATCAATGGATCCACTGTTGCATTCAATAAAATCTGCCATTTAATCTTTCTCTCCCCCCCCAATTTTTTTTTTTGTAAAGCCATGGAGCATATTATTATGGCTCTCATAAACAAGGACAGAGCAATATCCAGGCACTTGACCCCATCCAGTTCGGATTCATCAAGGGCAGCTATTGCATGTTGAACCTGGTTGACTTTTGTGAGAATGTCAGTCTGTCACCCAGGCCCTGGATGAGGGTAAGTCAGTGCATACAGCTTACCTTGACCTGGCCAAGGCCTTTGACACAATCCCCCACTCAGGCATCATCAAAAAGCTAACACACCTTGGCATAAATTCCTATCTCATCAGGTGCGTGGCCAACTGGCTCACTGACAGGACCCTTAAAGTCAAAATAGGCACCTCCACCTCCGATAGCAGACCTGTCACTAGTGGAGTTCCCCAGGGATCTGTCCTGGGACCCCTCTTTTTTAGCTTCTACTTCTCAGAGGTCCAGGCAAAGACAAAAGGTCTGTGGCTAGCCAAGTTTGTGGATGACTGTAAGTTGGATGCTGTCATTGACAACCCAAATGATGTTAACATACTGCAAGAGGGTCTCACAGCAACTAATGACTGGTGCCAAAGTCATGACCTCAAGCTAAACGCAAATAAAATATCATCATACCACTCAGCAAAAACACAGCCCCTACTGATTATCACATCATGGCAACCCCCATAAGCACACAACCTGTGGTGAGAGACCTGGGCACTCAAGTTGATAACAACCTCACATTCAACCATCATGTAGCGGCAGTGGTCAGAAAAGCCTTTTACTTGGTTCATCTTATAAGTAAATGGATTGCATCCAGAAAAAAGGAGGTAATTCCCTCTCTATACTACTCCCTCAGTAAACCAGTAATTGAGTATAACACTGCATTTGGTATGTACCTCTCCAAACCTCTCCATCAACTGTAAAGGCCACTGAAATACCTCACAAAGAGAATCCATGGCCTCCAACATCTGTCCTATTGTGAACAGGCTCAAATCACTATCACTCTATTTGGTATCATACCGATTGCTCAGGGGTGATCTGTGTCTTGCCTAAAAGGCAATCTCGGAACTTGCCGTACTAGAGAAGCTCCATATCCGTAAGTCTAATTCCTCATGCATTACCCACTCAAAAGGCCTGAATCTAATATGTGACATCAACTAAACCTGCTGGAGGGACAGGTTTGTCTCCCGGAGGCTACCCTGTCTCTGGAATAGACTTCCCATACATATCAAACAGAGCACCTCGCTGACCCTATTCAAGTGCAACCTTGATGAGTGGTTGGAAAACCACAAATTTGTCCCAGGAGTTCCACCTGTGTCCCTCATTGACAAGGGTGACAGGTGCTGACTGAGGTGTCTTTTTGGGGATAAACTCTTGGCTTGGCTTGTAAGGGCCCCATGGCCATTAGCCTAGTAGCCTCTTATGATCCTATGATCCTAAAAATAAAACAAAAAAATGGTGTGCTAGTAATACTGCAGTAGGAAATGGCTGACAAACCGACAACAGGTTCACAGTTACTAGGCATCTCATACAAAGCTGGATGCACTTAGTAGTACAGCAACACCATTCCCCCTTAAAGTATATCACAGTATCAGCTATCCATCTACATGCTGGGAGTGTAGAACCCATGGACATCTACACTAAAGTCATGTATACCACCTGTAACTAACACTGCTTTCAACTTCCATAGCACAACCAGTGATGGCTATAAAAGCAGAGGCACATTGAAAACAGACTTAGCATGAGCAACATCCCTTGAAACTCACAATTCTTTGAAAATGTCCAAATAAAAACTGGCTCAGGCAGATCCACTATAAAACTACAATTGATTAAACTTTAATAAACACAAAATAAAAAATAAAAAAGATGATTAGCGCTATTGTTCACTTCTTATGAATTTCATCAGATAATCATATACTTGTTTGCTCTGTTTGAATCCACTCAAATGCAACCTCAATAGTCAATCCACACACACACCGTTCCTTAAAGCAGTGCATTCCTTTTATCCAGTATTTGCCATGCAAAATTATATAAATATAGCATATAAAATACATAACACCAGTATAGGAACATGCAACTCATATCTAAAAACAGGCCTGAAAATCAAAATAGCCGAAAAAAAGGCCATAGAAATACATAATTATTTATATATACATGAATTTTTTTTAAGACTTAAGCCTACAGCAACCCATATTCCCAGACAGTCTCCCCCCAAGTGCTAACCAGCCCCAACCCTGCTTAGCTTCCAAGATGAAATGAGAACAAATGCAGTCAAGTTAGTCTGGTTGCGAGCTGCATAAAATACAGTACATAAACATGTACATATAACCCATAGATGGCCTGGACTTAATGAATATATTTCTATTGCTTGCATTTTAAAGCTTAAAGCACTGAACTGTTAAAGGGAATAATTTTATTTAATTTTTATTTTAACTAGTTTATATTTATTTGTATTTATTTATATACCATGACCTTAAGAAGTATATGGGTTATATGTACATGCTTATGTATTTTATGCAGCTAGTCACCAGACTAACCTGACTGGATTTGTTCTCATGTCATCTTGGAAGCCTAAGCAGGGTTGGGGCTGGTTAGCGCTTGGATGAGAACCATCTGGGAATATCAGTTGTAGGCTTAACTATTTAAAATGTTAAACATTCAAGTATTTCTAAATAATTAAATATTTATATTGCCTTTTTTTGGCTATTTTGATTTTCAGGCCTGTTTTTAGATATGAGTTGTGTGTTCTTGTATTGGTGTTATGTATTTTATATGCAATATTTATATATTTTAGATATTTTTGTATGGTGGATCTTGGATAAAAGGAATGTGCTGCTTTAATGGTGTGTGTGTTTGTCTGTGTGAGTGTGTATGTGTGTGTGTGTGTGTGTGTGTGTGTGTGTGTGTGTGTGTGTGTGTGTGTGTGTATGTGTGTATGTATTGACCCCAATGGGGTTGCTTTTAAGTGTATGTAAACAGAGCAGCGTTTAAAGGATTATCTGATGAAGTTCAAAAGAAGTGAATAAAAGCACTAATCATCTTTTTTATTTTTTATTTTGTGTTTATTAAAGTTTGATCAATTGTATTTTTACCGTGGATCTGCCTGAGACAGCTTTTGTTTGGACTTTGTTTGTACACAGTCTTTGAATTCCTTGCAAATGCACTGAAAGTTGTCTTCTTTGAGCAATTAGAAATTGGTGTATTGGTGTCAGGCTCTTGCCTTCTATAACCAAGGTAAAACATTTGAACCTGACATCCCTAATCAGGACGTTTGACATACACACCCTTACCAAAGGATCTTCATTTTGTGTCCATCTCGTCAGCTTTAAATTCCATAGAAAGACGAAGCAGCAGCAGGAACGTACGTCTCATGAAGCAAGTTTAAATTCTGCACAGAATGTAGGAGCGTTTAAATGTGTGTGCATCGACGTATGCAGGAAGGAGCAGCAGGAACATATGTCTCATGAAGCAAGTTTAAATTCTGCACAGATTGTAGGAGCGTTTAAATGTGTGTGCATTGACGTGCGCAGGAATGAACAGCAGGAACATACGTCTCATGAAGCAAGTTTAAATTCTGCACAGAATGTAGGAGCGTTTAAATGTGTGTGCATTGACGTACGCAGGAAGGAGCAGCAGGAACGTACATCTCATGAAGCAAGTTTAAATTCTGCACAGAATGTAGGAGCATTTAAATGTGTGTGCATCGATGTACGCAGGAAGGAGCAGCAGGAACGTACATCTCATGAAGCAAGTTTAAATTCTGCACAGAATGTAGGAGCATTTAAATGTGTGTGCATTGACGTAGGCAGGAAGGAACAGCAGGAACATACGTCTCATGAAGCAAGTTTAAATTCTGCACAGAATGTAGGAGCATTTAAATGTGTGTGCATTGGCGTACACAGGAAGGAGCAGCAGGAATGTACGTCTCATGAAGCAAGTTTAAATTCTGCACAGAATGTAGGAGTATTTAAATGTGTGTGCATCGATGTACGCAGGACAGAGCAGCAGGAACGTACATCTCATGAAGCAAGTTTAAATTCTGCACAGAATGTAGCAGCGTTTAAATGTGTGTGCATCGACGGACGCAGAAAGGAGCAGCAGGAACGTACGTCTCATGATGCAAGTTTAAATTCTGCACAGAATGTAGGAGCGTTTAAATGTGTGTGCATTGACATACACAGGAAGGAACAGCAGGAACATACGTCTCATGAAGCAAGTTTAAATTCTGCACAGAATGTAGGAGCATTTAAATGTGTGTGCATTGACGTACGCAGGAAGGAGCAGCAGGAACGTACGTCTCATGATGCAAATTTAAATTCTGCACAGAATGTAGGAGCGTGTAAATGTGTGTGCATTGACGTATGCAGGAAGGAACAGCAGGAACATACGTTTCATGAAGCAAGTTTAAATTCTGCACAGAATGTAGGAGCGTTTAAATGTGTGTGCATTGACGTACATAGGAAGGAACAGCAGGAACGTACGTCTCATGAAGCAAGTTTAAATTCTGCACAGGATGTAGGAGCATTTAAATGTGTGTGCATTGACGTACACAGGAAGGAACAGCAGGAACGTACGTCTCATGAAGCAAGTTTAAATTCTGCACAGGATGTAGGAGCATTTAAATGTGTGTGCATCGACATACGCAGGAAGGAGCAGCAGGAACATACGTCTCATGAAGCAAATTTAAATTTTGCACAGAATGTAGGAGCATTTAAATGTGTGTGCATTGACGTATGCAGGAAGGAACAGCAGGAACATACGTCTCATGAAGCAAGTTTAAATTCTGCACAGAATGTAGGAGCGTTTAAATGTGTGTGCATTGACGTACGCAGGAAGGAACAGCAGGAACATACGTCTCATGAAGCAAGTTTAAATTCTGCACAGGATGTAGGAGCATTTAAATGTGTGTGCATCGACGTACGCAGGAAGGAGCAGCAGGAACGTACGTCTCATGAAGCAAATTTAAATTCTGCACAGAGTGTAGGAGCGTTTAAATGTGTGTGCATCGATGTACGCAGGAAGGAGCAGCAGGAACGTACATCTCATGAAGCAAGTTTAAATTCTGCACAGAATGTAGGAGCGTTTAAATGTGTGTGCATTGACATACGCAGGAAGGAACAGCAGGAACATACGTCTCATGAAGCAAGTTTAAATTCTGCACAGAATGTAGGAGCATTTAAATGTGTGTGCATCGACATACGCAGGAAGGAGCAGCAGGAACATACATCTCATGAAGCAAGTTTAAATTCTGCACAGAATGTAGGAGCATTTAAATGTGTGTGCATCGATGTACACAGGAAGGAGCAGCAGAAACGTAAATCTATGCTGCAGGCACAGATGCAGAGTGTGTTCCTAAAGCAGAACACTGTTAAAGAAGACATGTAATCTATTTTTTTAATTAAAAATTAAATGTTGTGGCAGTCCACTCCCCCAGTCAGTGGGTCCTAGGCATCTGTCTAGATCGCCAAGTGTTGGATCTGACTCTGCATGATCCTGAATTGGAGTGCACTGAACATAACAGGCTAGATCACCTCTGTGCAGTATGTTTATGAATACCTGGGGTACTATCTTAATAAAGAAGACCAAGGTAGCAGACATGTAATGCAGCATTTGTTCATTATGTAGAAAGAGATGCAGTCATACAAATTAAGAGAAAATTCTCTCTCTATGAAATTCAGAGTTAAATCACTAACCAAAGACACAAAGAAAGTGATGATACCGATGACAAAATTATTGATGAAAGTGCAGTTCTTCTCCCTTGGGAAATCATCAGCATGATATAGTGACTAAATTCCTCATGCATTACCCACTCAAAAGGACTGAATCTAATATATGACATCAACTAAACCTGCTGGAGAGACAAGTTTGTCTCCTGGATGCTGCCCTGTCTCTGGAATAGACTTCCCATACATGTCAAACAGAACACCTCACTAACCCTATTCCAGTGCAACCTTGATGAGTGGTTGGAAAACCACAAATTTGTCCCAGGAGTTCCACCTGTGTCCCTCATTAACAGGGGTGACAGGTGCTGACTGAGGTGTCTTTTTGGGGATAAACTCTTGGCTAGGCTTGTAAGGACCCCATGGCCATTAGCCTAGTAGCCTCTTATGATCCTATGATCCTAAAAATAAAACAAAAAATGGTGTGCTGGTAATACTGCAGTAGGGAATGGCTGACAAACCGACAACAGGTTCACAGTTACTAGGCATCTCATACAAAGCTGGATGCACTTAGTAGAAGAGCAACACCATTCCCCCTTAAAGTATATCACAGTATCAGCTATCCATCTACATGCTGGGAGTGTAGAACCCATGGACGTCTACACTAAAGTCATGTATACCACCTGTAACTAACACTGCTTTCAACTTCCATAGCACAACCAGTGATGGCCATAAAAGCAGAGGCACATTGAAAACAGACTTAGCATGAGCAACATCCCTTGAAACTCACAATTCCTTGAAAATGTCCAAATAAAAACTGGCTCAGGCGGATCCACTATAAAACTACAATTGATTAAACTTTAATAAACACAAAATAAAAAATAAAAAAGATGATTAGGGCTATTGTTCACTTCTTATGAATTTCATCAGATAATCCTATACTTGTTTGCTCTGTTTGAATACACTCAAACGCAACCCCAATAGTCAATCCACACACACACCCTTCCTTAAAGCAGTGCATTCCTTTTAGCCAGTATTTGCCACGCAAAATTATATAAATATAGCATACAAAATACATAACACCAGTATAGGAACATGCAACTCATATTTAAAAACAGGCCTGAAAATCAAAATAGCCGAAAAAAAGGCAATAGAAATACATAATTATTTATATATACATTAATTTTTTTTAAGACTTAAGCCTACAGCAACCCATAGTCCCAGACAGTCTCCCCCCAAGTGCTAACCAGCCCCAACCCTGCTTAGCTTCCAAGATGAAATGAGAACAAATGCAGTCAGGTTAGTCTGGTTGCGAGCTACATAAAATACAGTACATAAACATGTACATATAACCCATAGATGGCCTGGACTTAATGAATATATTTCTATTGCTTGCATTTTAAAGCTTAAAGCACTGAACTGTTAAAGGGAATAATTTTATTTTAATCTTATTTTAACTAGTTTATATTTATTTATATACCATGACCTTAAAAAGTATATGGGTTATATGTACATTCTTATGTATTTTATGCAGCTAGTCACCAGACTAACCTGTCTGTATTTGTTCTCATGTCATCTTGGAAGCCTAAGCAGGGTTGGGGCTGGTTAGCACTTGGATGGGAACCATCTGGGAATATCAGTTGTAGGCTTAACTATTTAAAATGTTAAACATTCAAGTATTTCTAAATAATTAAATATTTATATTGCCTTTTTTCGGCTATTTTGATTTTCAGGCCTGTTTTTAGATATGAGTTGTGTGTTCTTGTATTGGTGTTATGTATTTTATATGCTATATTTATATATTTTAGATATTTTTGTATGGTGAATCTTGGATAAAAGGAATGTGCTGCTTTAAGGAAGTGTGTGTGTGTGTCTGTGTGAGTGTGTGTGTGTGTGTGTGTGTGTGTGTGTGTGTGTGTGTGTGTGTGTGTGTGTGTGTGTGTGTGTGTGTGTGTGTATGTATTGACCCCAATGGGGTTGCTTTTAAGTGTATGTAAACAGAGCAGCATTTAAAGGATTATCTGATGAAGTTCATAAGAAGTGAATAAAAGCACTAATCATCTTTTTTATTTTTTATTTTGTGTTTATTAAAGTTTGATCAATTGTAGTTTTACCATGGATCTGCCTGAGACAGCTTTTGTTTGGACTTTGTTTGTACACGGTCTTTGAATTCCTTGAAAATGCACTGAAAGTTGTCTTCTTTGAGCAATTAGAAATTGATGTATTGGCGTCCGGCTCTTGCCTTCTATAACCAAGGTACAGCATTTGAACCTGACATCCCTAATCAGGACGTTTGACATACACACCCTTACCAAAGGATCTTCATTTTGTGTCCATCTTGTCAGCTTTAAATTCCATAGAAAGAAGAAGCAGCAGCAGGAACGTACGTCTCATGAAGCAAGTTTAAATTCTGCACAGAATGTAGGAGCGTTTAAATGTGTGTGCATCGACGTATGCAGGAAGGAACGTTTAAATTCTGCATATGCAGGAAGGAGCAGCAGGAACATATGTCTCATGAAGCAAGTTTAAATTCTGCACAGAATGTAGGAGCGTTTAAATGTGTGTGCATTGACGTACGCAGGAAGGAACAGCAGGAACATACGTCTCATGAAGCAAGTTTAAATTCTGCACAGAATGTAGGAGCGTTTAAATGTGTGTGCATCGACTTACGCAGGAAGGAGCAGCAGGAACGTACATCTCATGAAGCAAGTTTAAATTCTGCACAGAATGTAGGAGCATTTAAATGTGTGTGCATCGATGTACGCAGGAAGGAGCAGCAGGAACGTACATCTCATGAAGCAAGTTTAAATTCTGCACAGAGAGCGTTTAAATGTGTGTGCTGACATACAAGGGAGCAGCAGCAGGGTGCATATCCAAGAAGCAAAAGTTTAAATTCTGCATAAAATGGGGAGCGTTTGTGTGTGTCATCGATATATGGGCAGGAAGCAGCAGGAGCATTACATCTCATGAAGCAAGTTTAAATTCTGCACAAAATGTAGGAGCATTTAAATGTGTGTGCATCGATGTACGCAGGAAGGAGCAGCAGGAACATAAATCTGTGTTGCAGACACAGATGCAGAGTGTGTTCCTAAAGGCGAACACTGTTAAAGAAGACTTGTAATCTATTTTTTTAATTAAAAATTAAATGTTGTGGCAGTCCACTCCCCCAGTCAGTGGGTCCTAGGTATCTGTCTAGATCGCCAAGTGCTGGATCTGGCTCTGCATGATCCTGAATTGGGGTGCACTGAACATATCAGGCTAGATCACCTCTGTGCAGTATGTTTATGAATACGTGGGGTACTATCTTAATAAAGAAGACCAAGGTAGCAGACATGTAATGCAGCATTTGTTCATTATGTAGAAAGAGATGCAGTCATACAAATTAAGAGAAAATTCAGAGTTAAAGCACTAACCAAAGACACAAAGAAAGTGATGATACCGATGACAAAATTAGTGATGAAAGTGCAATTCTTCTCCCTTGGGAAATCATCAGCATGATATAGTGACTAAATTCATGAGCTGTGAATAGACTACGTGATGAGCAGCAGCACTTAATGAATATTTATGCCACAGCTCACCTTCAAAAGTAAACAGCCAGGGTTTTGTGGTGGCCAGGAAACCATGTAAAGCAACACGGATAGAGAACTTAGCATAGCAAACTGGGTTAGCAGGATTGCATGGAATGCCCCACAGACCACCAGGGTTTTTCATATATCAATGTATTAATGTTTTGGGGACAGGACAGAACAGTGTTACAGTCCAGCAAAGTGGGCTAGCTGAATTGTGTGGAATGCCACATGGACAACCAGGATTTTTTATATATCAATGTATTATTTTTCAGAAACAGGACAGAACAGTGTTACAGCATAGTAAACTGAATTAGCAGGATTGTGCAGAATACCCCATGGACCACCAAGTTTTTTCAAATATCAGTCTATTAATGTTTCAGGGAAAGAACAGGACAGTGTTGCAGTCCATCAAAGTGGACTAGTGGAATTGTGATTAATGCCACATGGACCACCACGTTTTTTCATAAATCAATGTATTATGTTTTAGAGACAGGACAGTGTTATAGCATAGCAAACTGGATTAAGGTGATTGCTTGGAATGCCCCACTGACCACCAAGGTTTTTCATATATCAATGTATTATGTGTCAGGGACAGGACAGTGTTACAGTCCAGCAAAGTGGGCTAGCAGGGTTACGCATAATGCCACATGGACCACCAGGGTTTTTCATATATCAATGTATTATATTTTGGGGACAGGACAGTGTTACAGTCCAGCAAAGTGGGTTAGCGGGATTGCACAGAATGCCACATGGACCATCAGGGTTTTTCATATATCAATGTATCATGTTTTGGGGACAGGACAGCATATATAGTGCAGAGTATTGTGAATAGGGTGTAATGTCTACATGAACCTTGGTTTGTCCATTTATTTTCATAATGAAACAAATCCCCATATGTTTTTTTTTCATTTTGTGTGTTGTCATGGCTGTGGGAGCAATCTTTGATGTGTATTGATATCGATCTGTATTATACCAATATCACATTTGGAGTCAGTGATTGTCCACAATCTGTAGTTCTCCAGACATCTGTTGGGACACAGGATTTGTATGTCATTTCTGATGTCTGTGATTTCAGCCATGGACAGGAAAGAGCCTAGCAGGCAGCCCTGATGTACACACTCAATCAATGAACATGAAATATAGGTCACTTCACATATTTCTACATATTTAGATGCCATGTATGTGATCCATTGTTCTATGCACTTGGTGATATAGCTGTTGATTGCCATATATGTCATTCTGGAGTGAAAACCTCAGTGTGGACTCTTGATGACTGCCTTGGCCTTTCAAGTTATACAGGATGATGCTCTTTAAGGACATCTGACAGATGTAACAGATATATACCACAAGACCCAGGATAAAAAAGTGTACAATTCTGATAGGCGCACTGGTGCCAGGACTGGAAAAAAATGACAGCGTAGAATCCTCAAAATACGGAAACATTCCTACAATGGGGCCAGGCCCAGGGGGAGGATGGTACTCTGTTGTAGAAGGAAGTAGCAGTCCACAAAAATAACAAAAACTGATAGGCCAAAGAACAGCCGTAAAGATGATAGAGTGGACTATTGAGGATAAGAAAGACATTACGCTACTATTATGCACAAAGCCCAGACTTTCCAGATACAAGATATACAAAAAGATTAAGAGAGAAATTAGAGGAAAGAAGAATTCTTCCACAAGAAAAACTGTCAGAAGCTTCAAATAAAAATTAATGTCATTAATACAACAGATTTGTGAAAAACAGTATATAGACCAAGAAACTTAGATTTGTTTGGAAAAAGACGTATATGAGGAAGTGCGAAAATATAAACAACAAAACCTAGATATTTTTGAAACGTATAAAAAAGAAACATGGACATGGGAAAGAAACAGAGATTTGATATGGTGCAATATTTATGCAAAGGCAAAAGCCAAATTAATCAACATAAAAATGGCAGTCACAAAGATATTCAAAGAGAAATACAGGCAAAGGCATGCAGACGGGGAAAATTTCATAAAAAAAAAATAATATCACAAAGAGGGAATGTAGAAAAGAAGATTAGTAAAGTAGAAGTAAAAAAAAAATAGAAGGTGAAGTTATGGAGTGCCTGAGAAGTAAAGGATTTGATGTAGAAGGTCTAACACAAGTTACATCACAGCATGATGAAGTGAGTCCTCAAAATAAGGAGAAACAGGAAGATCAGGAGACATCTGAAGAAAAAATATGGACATGGGAATGAAAAAGCGATTTAATATGGTATAATATCTATGCAAAGCAGAAAGCAAAACTAATCAATACAAAAAGATCAGCACCAAAGATATTTGAAATAAAATACTGACAAAGGAATCCGGACATAGAAAACTTTACAAAACAAAAAATAAGAAGACAAAGAGTTAAAGTAGAAAAGGAGATTCGTAATGGAGAAGTTAAAGAAATAGAAACTGAGGTTATGGAGTACCTCCGAAGTGAAGGATTCAGTGCAGAAAATCTACCTCAGAAAGCATCACAACAGGATAGAGCAATTGACCTCCAAATTAAGGGAAAACCAGTGGAATGGGAAGCAATTGGTCAGGTGCCATATGAAGATATTTTGGAGCCTTCCACAGGAAACCAGTATAAATGTTCACTTGAAACTGGACAGCAAGAGATGGAACAGGAATGATAGGCCAGTGAGTTCCCAAATGACAGAGCAATGGATGGCACAGGATGAAACTGAAGAGAATGTGCCATAGGAAGATGCAACAGAACTTTCTACAGAATGCCCACAAGACATGGAAAACAAAAAATGTGCCTTCAGCTTAGACGAAAATGAGCTAAGTGAAGAGTTGCTTGATTTAATAGAGATAGATAGACATATCAAGATCAATGAAAGAAATTGACTGTAGAAGGTCAATAAAACCCAAAAGGTCAGAAGTTTGATAAAACAAATGAACTCAGTAATTAGGACTGCCCATAGAGATCCATGCAATATAACAAAAGTAAATAGGATATATTACTGTGCGTCTACATTAATAACTGATAAAGTTCTACCACAAGAACACAGGGTAGTGAGGGAGAGGAAGGGGAGAAATCGAATACCATCATGGAAGTACCGAATAGAGAAAACTATAAAGCAATTAAGACAAGAAGTGTCACTGTTAGAAGAGTATAGAAGATGGAACAGATCAACAAAAATACTTAGAAAGATAGATGTGATAAAAACAATTTGCAGTATTACAACAGATCAGGATCTATCATGCACTATCGCAAATAAACTAAAAATCTCAGCACATGTGAAAAACCTTAGAAGATACATAGATGAATATAAAGGAAAAGTACAAAACATGCAATTTATTGATGACCCAAAAAAAGATTTATAGAGAACTGGGAAATAAGTTAAAAGGAATTGAAAGACCACCAAAAAAGAAATAGATACATTTTGGAGAAGTATCTATGAAGATCCTGTGGAACATAACAAAGATGCTAAATGGATAGAAGTAAAAGAAAATAAGAAGTTTAAAGGTGCAGAATATGAAATGGGATGAAGTAACAGCTGGAGAGGTTGAAACAAAGTTAAGAAAAGCCTCTAACTGGAAAATCCCAGGCCCAGAACCAGTACCTAACATCTGGTTAATAGTACTAACATCTTTGCACAAAGATTTAGCCATGAGTAAGAACTATGTATATGTGCACCCCAGACACCAACCTGGCTAACAACAGGAAAAGCAAAGCTCCTACTTAAGAGTGAACCTGCAAGCTACCGTATAAATTATAGACCAATAACTTGCCATTCAATGACGTATAACTATACACTGGAATTGATGCTGACAGAGTTTGTAGTCATTTAGAAGAAAACTCAATTATAGCAATAGAACAAAAGGGCAATAAAAGAAAATCCTATGGAACAAAGGATCATTTGTTGTTAATAAAGTCATAGTGGAGAACTGTAAAAAAGGGGAAGAATCTAAGTGTGGCATGAACTGACTACAAAACAGCATTTGATAGTATCCCACATTCATGGATAAAAGTGTGCTTAAAAATGTATAAGATACTCCCTACACTGATCGACTACATTACAGTGACCATGAAACAGTGGCAGACCACTTTGCAATTAAGACATGATAAACAACAAATTATTATTCCAGGGATAAAAATTCAAAGAAGGATATTCTAGGGTGACTCTCTGTCACCGCGACTATTCTGCTTTGCCCTTAACCCATTAAGCTGTCTAATTAACAGCTTAGGCCATGGCTATAATTTGCCTCCTAGAAAACAGCAAAGTGTAAAGACTTCTCATCTTCTCTTTGTCGATTACTTAAAACTGTATAGCTCATCAGATGAGGAACTGAAAGCACAACTGCAAGTTGTCAAAACTTTTTTCAGATAATATAAGAATGTCATTTGGTCTTGATAAATGTGCAAAAGCAGCCTTTAAAGCAGGAAAACTGCAGCACCAAGAAGACATCAGTTTGGGACAAGAATGTGAAAAGAACTTGAGCAAGAGGGAGTGTATAAATATTTGGGAATTGATGAAGGATCAACAATAAAGCAAGAACAAATGTGAATAAAACTTAGTAAGGAATATTGAAAACAGTGTTGACATCTAGGAACAAAATCCAAAGCTATAAACCAATTTGCTCTTCCTGTCCTAACTTACAGTTTTGGAATGATTGGTCCCAAATCTTTGTTAGATTGATTAGATAGGAAAACAAAATCAGGGCATACCAAGATTATATATTCCCTGTTCTGAAAATGGGATGGGCTTCCTTGAAACTGATTACACGTAGAGATATGCAATTGTGGGACTCCAGACATATCTGCTGACCTCACAAGAACCAAATGTAGTGAAAGTTTTTAGGCCAGCAGAAGCATATCGGCGTTAAGCAGGAATAGAAATCAAACCACAAGTAGATGAAAATCAGGAAGCAACTGAATATGCCAAAAAAACAAAAGAAAGAATATAAGGTGATGGACCATATGAGAAGACAAGAAATATAGAAAATGTATAAATATAGTTACAAGTACAGAAAACTTCTGGAAGAACCTCACATTGATCAGGAACAAACGCAGGAATGGTTAAGGAGAGGCGAATTCAAGCCAAGAGATGAAAGGTTAATATTGGCTGCACAAGATAGTGGCTACATACATGTTGGTTTACAAAGTCCATTGAACATGTGGGAGAAACAGACAAATGTAGGTTTTGTAAAACAGAATTGGAAACAGTTGCACACCTCGTTGCTGGTTGCAACATCATATTGGCAGAAGGACTGTAAAATGAAAGGCGTAATAATGTGGCAAGACTGTTGCCCTGGGGATTGTGCAAACATTATGGTAATGAAGTGGCTGAAAAACACTGGAAACATGAGCCACAAAGTATCACAGAAAATGATGAAGTCTACATCTCATGGGATCATCCATTACCAACAGTTCAAAAGATAGATGCTAAAAATTGGATATAGTGGCCCATGAAAAGAAGACAAAAGTAGCATTGATCATTGAAATCACCACACCCAGTGACCACAGTGTCTTGCATACAAAGAAGCACAAAGTCATAAAATATCAGGATTTGCAGGCAGAAATAAGAGCAATGTGGAAGAAAGATACCCAGGCAATCCCAATAGTAGTAGCACCAATGGGTCTTATAAAAAAGAATTTACTATCATATTTAGATATGTTACCAATACATGTAACTCCATACGAATTGCACAAGGAGTCATTACATGGCACATTAAGGGTGCTGGAAAGAGCACTTCTGGCTGACATCAAAGATTGAAACAATATTAATTTCATGAACTTTAATCATACTTTGACTTAAGAATGGGGTCCATTCCCATCATGGTATTCGAAACTCAAAAGATTTGGAGAAATTAAAAAAAAATGCATAGATGTAGCACTGAAAAATCACACATGTCTGTTGCACACAGTCAGGATATTACTAATGTCCATTTAGAGAAGGTTCATGATGACATGTTGGTCTACCTCATAGATCAGGAGAGTCAGAATGTGTCAATGCATGCATGCATCAGGTGCTGTCCCCAGCACACTCAGATGGATGCATGTCAATGTACACCTTTCTACGGGAACACAGTCCATCTGAAGAGTGTGTTGAAGTGTTTATCACACCATGTCAGGTAGGCATATGTTCTGAGTCACGCTATATGTGATCTGTGATGTTGTAACAGCCCATTGTTTCTGTGTGATATGGTTTGGACACAATCCCTGTACTCAGGCATCATTGACAAACTTTACCAGCTGCGGATTAACACTTATGTCACTAGATGGTTAACTAATGTCCTCAGTGACAGACCACATACTGTGAAAGTTGCTGAATCAACCTCTACCATTGCAGCTGTCACCATTGTTGTACCACAAGGATCTGTGCTGGGCCCTAAACTGTTTGAAATCTATTACTAAGCCATCCACTCTACAAAATGCCATTTTTAGCTTACCAAATTTGCTGATTCACCCATATTGGTTGCAATCATGGAGTCCAGCAATGATGTGACTATACTACAAGAGGGGCTAACACACACAAATGATTGGTGCCAAAGCCACATGATCTACTAATAAATAAAGAATGTGTCAGGATTTGCACCTTATGCAAAGTGGAATTTCCTGGTAAATACACCATTAACAGCACTTCCCCCTATGCTGAAATCAATGGTGCAAGATTTGGGAACACAGGTAGATAGCAATCTGAATTTCAACCAACTGTCCTTAGTGTTATGGAAAGGTTACATCATGCAACTCAAAAGTCAGACCATTGTATCCAGATCTATACTCAAACCTCATCTGAACAGTAATGCAGTATAATGCTTCATTTTACATGTACCTCACCAGGCACCTGCAGCAGCTGGACAGACCACAGGGGTTTCACACCAAGAAAATACAGGTCCTACAAACCATGCCATGACATACATGGATATTGAAAGCCCTGTCCCTGAAATCTGTATTAGAAAGGATGAATTGACTTGTGCCTGGACTATAGGAGATCTCTGACCCTGCCCTGATGTGTATACTGCACACCCACAAATCAGCAGAGTCTGGTGAGAGGAAGATGGTAAAAGCAATGTCCCATATGCTGTTGTAAAATTCTCTCTCTAATGTCATGTAAGTGCACAAACACACACACACACACACACACACACACACACACACACACACACACACACACACACACACACACACACACACACAGGAGACTGCAGTGAGAATAGAACCCTTACCTATCTAAGTACATTGATTACATTACAGCATACTTTACGCATGCACCATGGCACACATTTGACTTTTATATGTCTGCAGGTCAACTTATAGTAGATGACATCAGCAGGCCATGTTAGAGAGATGATGTTGTGAGTCCTGCTTGAAATGGATGTGTAGGCATGTGCAAGTATCAAAAGGCTGACAACCCAGGGGATTGGAACATTAACAGGAGAATACATACTTCTGTTCTTCTGGCTAGACACACATACAGTTGCCTGCAGTGAGAACAGAACTCCTACCAATCTAAATTCACAGACTACAGAACAGAATACCTTGCACAAACACTATAGCACAACTCTGACTTTTATAGCACTGCAGGCAACTTATAGCGGATGACATCAGCAGGCCATGTGGGAGAAATATTGGGTGGGTTGCATGTAATTCATATGTAGGCATCTGCAAGAATCAAAATATTGTCAATCCACGGTATTGCAACAGTAATTGTGGGTACACACTGCTGTTTTTCTGTCTTGATTGACACACAAACCAAGTTGTCTGCATTGAGAACAGAACCCCTGCCTAAGCATACAGTACTTTACACACACGCCACAGCACAAGTCTGACTTTTACAAGACTGAAGATGAACTTACATTAGTTGATGTGAGATCCCCACTCTGGGCCAGTAATCAAGGAACCTGAATCCTCACCACTGACACCAGTGAGGGACGTTCACTTGGAACAAAGATGCACACAATACTTCCAGATGCAGCTGTCTGCATCAAGCACAGTTTCCCTTAAGAGCAGAGAGGGAACACACTCAGTCCAGGGGCTGGGTTTCCCTTTCCCCCTCTCTCTCTCTCTCTCTCCAGGCCCCTCAGTAAGACCCCTACAGGCACAACTGTACAACTGAGTGTGTGTAAAGTACTGTATGCTTAGGCAGGGGTTCTGTTCTCAATGCAGACAACTCCAAGTAGCTGACACACACACACACACACACACACACACACACACACACACACACACACACACACACACACACACACACACACACACACACCTGGGATGGGAAAGGCTGGCACAGATTTACTAGCTATGCCCCTCTGCCCACACTATAAGGCAGATACTGCCACCAAACACTCCAAAGCCAGCTACTCTTACATGGGCACCCAATTATACTGAGTGAAATTAATAATAATACAAATTATAGTGTTGACCAAACAGCAAGGCTTTCAAGAGTGGCCACAGTGTCACCAAATAAATATAAGTACTCTCAAAGGATAAAATATTCTCTAAAGGATCAGCCACAAATAAAAATGTAAATATATTTAATTATAGATAATAAAATAACATGAAAATACTAAATATTTATTTACAATAAACACCAGAGTTTCAACAAAGGAAATATTAAAATAATACAGATGAATAGTTTCACCCAGATACAGAAAAATAGTACTTCACTAATTGCATTATATTTTCCTGACTGATCTAAAGAATTACTCTTCCCTGGTTACTTACTAAAGCAAGACAAGATGAAGTAGGTGAGTGATCCTTTTATTTCAGGTTTCAAAAACAGACTGTTCTGAGACTTCAGTCTCATCTAGTATTAAAGCATCATTTTTGTGCTGGAGTACAGAATGACATCACATTCATCTAGCCATCTGACTTCTGGTTCCTATACTACCCCCCTTTACTAGAAAATAAACCATAATCTCGCACATGTATGCATTACCATACACACAAATAGATTAGTTTTAGCATCTGGAAGCCATAAAACCATTTCAACACTTCCACTCTTCCAGGTTAGCAATTAGTTTACTACTAAGGACATTACAGAATGCTTCCTAGTACAGACATTTTGTCTCTGGCTGCATTGAGAACCATAAGATACAATCTTTGTGGCCTAAACCAGGGAATTTAATTTTAGGATATTTTTCTAAATGTTAGCTGGAGTGAGATTAACCTTTTCTCTTTCAGTATCCTCTGTAACAATAGTAATTTCAACAGTTATAATACAGTCTGATGTACAGGTGTATTTGTTTTCTGTCCAGAAGGACCCACTGTGGGATATTTTTAACATGAGCAGCTTTACAAATACATTTTCAATACGAGCACCTGTACAAATCAGTTTTATATACAAAAACATATAATTCTTTACAAAACTCCAGATAGCTATGCTATCATACGTTACATAGCCACTGCCCTACTTCTCCTGGCATAGCTGGCAATACCTCACATCGTCACAGAAGATATCAGGAGGTCATGTGGGAAACAAGATGTTGGCTGGGATGCATAGGCTCATGGCTTCATAGGTTAGTAGGAGGCTACTAGCCTAATGTCCCTAGGGTGTTTAGATGCCCAGCTTTGTAGAAACACAAGTACCCTTATTGAACATAGTTGGATGGTCATTTTTAACAGTACAAATTTGTGAGCAGCACCAAATGGCCCTGTCCATGAAGGACATAGGTGCCACCCCAGAGGTAACTTTACAATCACCCAGCTATTATTCAAGGTTGTTCTTGAACATGATCACTGAGGAGCACTGCTTCATATGCACTGGGTGACTAATACAGAGGAGTGTGAATCATTGGGGGATATATCTGTCTCCCAGAGTGTTCTTTTTATGTCACAGGCTAGGTTGAGAACACTGGGGCAAGTTATTCTTGTCCCATTTAAGTTGCAGATGTCCAGCATTTCCAGAAGGGCAGGGTCTAAGACAGCTCTCTAGGTCAGGTATAGGGGTCACCTGTCAGCAGCCTGCATGATACTGAGTACAGTGACAGGTCTTTCAATCTTTCCATGTATGTCTTGTTTGGAAGCCCTGGAGTCTCCCAGACACAAATGTGTGTTTTCTCCAATTGTTGCAGATGTCTGGTGAGCTACAGACAGATGGGAGCATTGTTCTGAATTAGTGGTCTGATAAGAGTTCAACAGAGGTATGAACACACTGATTTTGGATGTGATTGCCAAATGTGACCAGAGCAGATTGTGTGTGTGTTACGATGATGCGCACATAGTGATGAAAGTGTACATTGCTATCAACATGTGTTCCTAAGTCTCACAACACTGTGTTTGAGCTTAGAAGGGTGATATGTATATTGTAATTAGCAGGGGTATTTCATTGTCAAAGGGGAAAATGAAGCATTGTATTGTTTTTAGGTTCTGTCCAAGAGTTTGGCAACAATCATTTGTTTGTGACAGCCCCTTCTGTTGTATGCTACCATCACTGGGGGACTCTGTATTAGTGTGTCCAGTTAACAGTCATCAACAATGTTGGTAAACTGCAAGCCATCTGCCATTGCCTGCACTTTAAGGAAGTAGTCTGCATACAGTTAAGGGCTCACCCACAGATCCTTGTGGTATAGTAATGGTAAGTGGCTAGTGGTGGAGGTGCAGTCCCTGAATTTGAGAGTGTGTATGTTATGTCAGTGAGCTAGTTGCCTATCCCTGTACTACTGTATGGCTTAATTCTCACATTGGAGATCTTCACTATGAGTCATGAATGGGGATTGTGTCAAAAGCCTTGGATAACTCAACATAGGCAGTATGTCCTGTTATCCCTCATCCAGGTCTGTGGGGCCAGTATTCAAGAAGTCCACAAGGTTCAATAAGCAAGATGCACCCTTGCCAAATGCAAAATGTGTTGGGTCAAGTGTGTTGAATGTCACCTATGTCCCTGTGAAGTGGTCCATGCTGATTCCTTTCCTAGCCTTGCAGTTAAGGCTTTTTTGGTGTATGGGTCAATAGTTGTAATTCAGCATGTTACCAGATTGAATGTGCATTGCATAGCACAGAGCAGTTCATATTACATTTGATATTGTGGTTGATATATGTCCAGAAAAAGTACTTAGACAGCAGGGTTGAAGTGCTTTGTGTGTGTGTGTGTGTGGGGGGGGGGGGGGGCAGCACATGGATGTATTGTGAATAAGCTACATATTGTTAGATAGGGACCTGAGTTTGTAATGTTTCCATGTGTACTTTCATGTCATAAACAGGAAATGGAAAGTAAGCAGCACTAATACTTAATAATATTTAGTTCTCTGTAGCGCAATGAGCAGCAGGTTTGCTCAGTGGTTAGTAAAGTGTTTGCTCATGCAAGATACTTTGTGCATAGTTAAGCAGTGCATAGTTGTTTGCTGCATTGCAAAACTATGACAGTTACTAGTGAGTGTATGAAACACACCTGCTGCTTAACTAACTGTGTGGCAGCAGGTGTAAATGCATTGATACATTCCCTTTTGGGGCTAGATGGTACTGGGTTCAAATACAGGTGTATGTAATACTATTAAATACTTTTCATTAGAGTGATGCTCCAATGATATGATTTGTTTATACGAGTTGTATTGCTGTGTGTTGGCATAGTGAAGTTGTGTTAAGTGGCATTGTGCTGGGGTAACCTCACCTGTTTACTGCTGCCAACAGTTGCTGCCTGACACACACCTTCGAGCAAACATGAGGACTGAAAAGTGAAGGCATCCACTGTTTTCCAGCAATGTGTGTGTGTGTGTGTGTGTGTGTGTGTGTGTGTGTGTGTGTGTGTGTGTGTGTGTGTGTGTGTATGTGTGTTGATCTTGATGAGTGGATGGGAAATAGGAAATACACCCTGGGATCACTTCTGTGGCAATGCTCGATAGGGGCACAGGAAATTAACTTTCTTGGGTGGTGTAAGCCAGGGAACCTTGTTGGCTAGACTTACTTAGGCCCTTGGGCCAATAGCCTAGTACCTACCTATGAACCTATGAGAGCAGCCTCTCCAGCCAGCATAGCCATGCACCAACAGTGCAGCGCACAACCCTACACACCATACCTGGTAACTCAGTGTGGGTGACAACATCATCACTTCTGCCACTGCTCCTGGAGGATACCACTGGACCAACCTCCAGGGCAGTATTACTTGAGGGGGCAGGTAGTGCAGGGGCAGCAGAGGCAGTGCTGCTAGGTTGGTTCCCAGACATGCTGGTCATTGAAGATGGAGCTGGTGGAGGAGGCAGACAGATTCTGTAGGGCAGGCCTACCCCATTTTGCTGTGGAGCATTTCGTGATGTGGTACATATGGATGACACGGACACATTTTGATAACACATAAAAGTACAAACTAAAATAAAACAAATAAATAACATGAAATACAAATACAAATGAGCTAGAATTAATTGATTATAATAAAATAACATAACATAAAAATAAAAGTAAACAACTATTCATACAAAATAAATAAAATAAATGACAAAAATATTTTTATATAAAAAATATGAAGTAAAAAATGAGAGATAAGGGTTAGGAAGAGAGAAAAGAGAGAAAATATTAACACCTTAATATATCACATACAATGCAGTAATACAATTATTTGACTGCATTATGTTACATTTTACAGTTAAGACTACCACCTCCTAACAGATGCACACTGTACTGCAGATTGCAGCAAGTAATCCTTGATATGTTCATGTATTGCACATATGCATGTTCCAGTTATACAGATTGCAGTTTACATCAGGGCATTTTTGCCACTGTTATACAGGTTTTAATTTAATTTAAATATTTATTGAAGAGTTAGTCTGTATAGCTGGGAAGTGTGGTATTTGGACCCACAACCTCTGACTAAACTGTAATATTGCACTCTTGGTTAGTGCTACAGACTAATGCATGCATACTTGCTATTACAGTTAAAATATGCATGCTCAGTTTGATACAACTGTATGAAATACAAAACAAAAAGCTATCTGTAACTTTTAATGCTACAATAACACTGCACTTCTGCTGCATACATGCCATATGCTCCTCTCATCCTCGCCAATCTCTCAGCGAGAGTTCTTACATTGGACTCTCTTTCCCTGGCAGCTCTGGGAAAAACACAACAGAACAGAGCACTATTATGAATACCAGTCTTGACTATATTCAGGTTTTGAATTCTTACAAGTACTCTATGTAAGAGTGGTACAGGATATGTACAAGGGTAGTGTGACAGCGGTGAGGTCTGCTGTGGGAATGACGGATGCGTTTAAGGTGGAGGTGGGGTTACATCAAGGATCAGCTCTGAGCCCTTTCTTATTTGTAATGGTGATGGACAGGTTGACAGATGAGATCAGACAGGAGTCCCCGTGGACTATGATGTTTGCAGATGACATTGTGATCTGTAGTGAGAGTAGGGAACAGGTGGAGGAGACCCTGGAGAGATGGATATATGCTCTAGACAGAAGAGGAATGAAGGTCAGCAGGACTAAGACAGAATATATGTGTGTGAATGAGAGGGAGGATAGAGGAATGGTGAGGATGCAAGGAGTACAGGTGGCGAAGGTGGATGAGTTTAAATACTTGGGGTCAATAGTTCAGAGTAACGGTGAGTGTGGAAGAGAGGTGAAGAAGAGTACAGGCAGGATGGAGTGGGTGGAGAAGAGTGTCAGGAGTGATTTGTGACAGACGAGTACCTGTAAGACTGAAAGGAAGGTCTACAAGAGGGTAGTGAGACCAGCTATGTTATATGGGTTGGAGACAGTGGCACTGACAAAAAGGCAGGAGTTTGAGCTGGATGTGGCAGAATTAAAGATGTTAAGATTTGCACTGGGTGTGATGAGGGTGGACAGGGTTAGGAATAAGTATATTAGAGGGTCAGCCCAGGTTGGAAGGTTTGGAGACAAAGCCAGAGAGGCACAATTACATTGGTTTGGACATGTGCTGAGGAGGGATGCTGAGTATATTGGGAAAAAGATGCTAAGGATGAAGCTACCAGGTAACAGGAAAAGAGGAAGGCCTAAGATAAGGTTTATGGATGCGGTGAGAGAGGACATGCAGGTGGTTGGTGTGACAGAGCAAGAGGAAGAGGACAGGAAGAAATGGAAACAGGTGATCTGCTGTGGTGACCCCTAATGGGAACAGCTGAAAGAAGATGATAATGACTCTCTGTAGTTAATACTTACACAGCTGTGGGTTATCCCCAGTCTTTAATTCCTTGATCTAACAGTCAAGAGTATCCCTCTTCCTCCTCTTTAATCATTATAATGGTGCCTACATTGGTCAAAAGTGTACAGGATACCTTTGGCACTGGTTACAGCCTCGAATAAACTATACCAAGCTTCCGATGTATACTGGGAGCCAGAATAGTCCCCCCTGTAGAAGTCTGGCACTGTGTTCCTTGACCAGGAGTCCAATAAAAATCTTGGACTCTTGGACACCCCATCTCTGTGCCCTAAATCTGGCACCTTTCCCACAAATGCCAGCCATGTCTACTACAGATTAAGAGCAATGGAGAGTGATAGTTTCCTGCCAATTCCAGTTATTGCATTTACTGGAGTGTGCACACTGTTTGAAACTGCTGTACTCCACTTACCTAATGCTTACCCGGGAGTGCACAGCCCAGAGCAATAAGTTTGCCTGATGTTAAGTGAAGAGCAGCAGTGAGTCATTACATATCTGCAATTACAATTCTAAGTTTCTTGGATGCACAGACAGTTGTGTATGTGTGTTAAGCACATGTGAAGGCCATACCAGGCCAGATAGCAGAATTATACTTACAGGAAAATAGTACACAGTATACCCATAGTCATACATCTGCTAATAAATGTGATAATACATAGATAAATAACTGAGCCAACAACAATACTAGTGTCTCAGCCATCATACATATAATTGATATCAGTTGATATTAGCTCCACTATCTAAAGTGATGTAAGTGAGAGTAACTATAATGGAAGTAGAACAACAGTAAAAGTGTATGGAATATCCTACATTTGAACCTGGGGTCATGTCTATGACAGTCCTACACTTATATCTGTTGCCAGATGGAGGTTGTGAAAATCCTTGTCTAAGTTGTAGTTCACTGCCATAAACTACAATGTCACAATAGTAAAACAAAGTTGAACACCCTGTACTAGGACCTATGACCATCTGTACTCCAATATTGCACCTACACCTGCTGCCATAGGTTTAGTTACATGACATTCCCTATTTTACTAATCATTCTTAAGTTCTTGCAGTTAACTGCATCCCAACATCTCTTATTGGGTTTGTGTAATGCCTAATAGTATTAATTGAATGCATCCGGTTTCTGTTTTTGGCTGTATGGGTCCTGTCTGCTTCCTGGGTGGGCCATTTGTCCAGTTTGCACACTGCTGCACTTTGTGCAAAAAAGATAAGCACAGCCAAACCCACTATTTATTTCTTCATGTTCCTGTGTTTGTGTTAAGTGGCACATTGTGCAAACACTGGCAAATATATAAAAAAAAATCAAAAAAAAAAAAAAAGAGAGAGAGAAGAGTGAAGTAGTTGACAGTGTCTATATTGAATCAGCAAATGCTTAAAAAAGCGAACGCTGATTCATCAATCCTATTTCAGCGAACGATGAAAATCCTGAACACCCAGAACAGCAAATTCTTTCTCAGGGAAAAAAATCGCTGGGCCGGTTTTGGGAGTTTGCCATTTTCTCCACTGGGGTGCCCACATTAAATACTGTTTAAATTTTTTTTTTTTTTTGCTGAACAGCGATTTTTTTTTTCCCCTGGGAAAGAAAAAATCGCTGTTCCGAGTGTTCGGCATTTTCAGCATTCGCTGAACTAGGGTCGATGAATAAGCATTCACATTTTTAAGTGTTTGCTTATTTAATATAGACCCAGCTGAAATAAGGAAAAGCAAAATAAGACATATACACTAAAAAATTTTAGTACGCATGACATGTCACTACATAGGTCTGCATTTGAACTCTCACTCCAATGCACCTTCAGAGCACAGGATGTGTGCCTTATCCCTGTTTGCCACACAAACAGATTTGCAGCAAAGAACTTAACTCAATATGCACACAACCATATGCAACAGCATGTACAGTGATATCAAACCATACAAGTCTTATTTGTATATTTAGTAGTTTTATATGTAGAACAACTAGTGATCACACAACCTGTCATGATTATTGCTTGCAAATATACACCTCTCTCTCTTACATTGTGTTTGTTGTCCAGTCTTAATGTATGTGAGCTGTAATCTGACACATGCACTGTGTAAGGCATTCCATATCATTGGCCTTAAAATCTGTGAGGGTATTAACTGGAAATAATGTGATATGCAATTGCCAAAAAATACTGAGCAGGTTGGATGTGAAGGAATACAACCTGCAACTTGTGTGCTGCTTATGTACATTTCCAACCTTACATATAACACTTTGTAGATCTGACCTGACAACAACTGTAAGCCATGCAATCTGCAGTGTGTTTTGTTTTCCTTCTCCCTAATACTAATCAGTCACAGATGCAACTCATTAAACTCAAACACTGAGGGAGTGTCTGCACTGTGTTTACATCCGCTTTAATGAGTTTACACCTCATTTGCATCCTCTCTGTCCTAACAGCCATGAATCTACACCATATAAAAGGCAAATTGATGCTGAGGAGAATTTTTTATGTTGGAAATACTGCACACCAGCTACTTGTTTCAGATATAGCTGTACAGATGGTTATAGAACTTCAGAAGGTATGCTTGCATTTTGTCAGCTACATACTGCATATGTTGGAATGTATTTAAGAAATTCTGAAACACAGGCTTTTACACTTTTATCTGTATACATTAGCTACAAGTGAACTGATGACATTGGCATTTTTGTCAAGCCATTTCACAGGTATACATGATTGGCAATAATTGAAAATGCAATGCTCTGTGATAAATATTGCAAGTGTTTCAGGGACAGTTCCTTTGATAGCACTTTTAGCATTTCAAAGTTGGTTTGTTAGCAAAATGTGTCATTTGCCTGTTGTTTTTAGGGGGAGAAAAGTTGAGTTCCTGTTATGGCACAAACAAGTTTAGACTGTTCTTTTGAGAGGGGGGAGCAAAGGTGAGTTACTGTTATGGCACACACCTGAATATGTTGCTCTGTTACTCTCCTTGTTTTGCATACTGACTGTTGTTAGTATTTCACATCTCTAGACTGTTTTATATTTCTCCAGTGGGTAATACTGCTTGGCTACCCTTTCTGTTTTAACTGGTGACAGTTATTTTGTAGTTATGTGATACTTACGTGTATTATACTTCTGTTGTCTTTTAGGACACCTACGAGTATGCCACCCAATGCATGGAGATCCCCCCTTCACCGATGCCAAAAAACAGATAATGTGGATGGCTTTAGGCAACACAGTGCTTTTCTGTTGGAAAGGGGATGGGGGATATTGCATGTAGGATGTGAATATGACAGCAGATTATCAATGATCTCAATGCCATGGGTGGCCATGGCAGGATATATGAGCAGGTGTGCCACATGGTCATTGACATGATCACACATGCACGGAGGGGAACAGCTGCAGTGGGTCATGACCAGATGGCTACCGGGGGAGGGCCTGTTAGGGAACCACCACTAACCCCCAATGAAGAGTTCCTGGACAATATCAGAGATCCAGACACTCCCAGGAGAGTGCAGTACAGCATGTCCTGGATGTCAAAGCAATGGTTTCTAAGACAGCAAGCATGTCCCAGGAAGAGCTTCCAGGTAGGGTTTAGTATCTGAACAGTTGAATACTGTTGTATAATAAAACAGTTGAAATCAATAAGTTAATTTTGTATCACATTTCTTTTTTTTGGGGGGGGATTGATGATTGCTACAGTTATATGCATAGGTTGGAGTTGTCAGCCACATTCATGTTGACAGTATAGTTAATAGAGATATAAAGGGGTAAATGTATTATGCTCTGTGTTACTGTTAATTGTAATGATTTTGCACTTACATGTTGCTTAATGGTGCAGTGGTGCAGCAGTAGTGTTGTTGCCTCACAACAAGAGGTTCTCCAGTTCGATTCTCTGTTGGGGTACCTTCTGTGTGGCGTCTTTATGTCCTCCCTGCATTCATGTGAGTTTCCTCCGGGTGCTCTGGATTTCTCCCACAATTCAAAGACACGTGTCTGGAGTGTTTCTCCCCAGGCCTCTGCTGAAAATTGGCTATGTTCCAAGTCGGACTTTCCCAGTAAACAAATGTTCAATAAAAATATATAAATAAACTTCTTCCAGGACCTTCTGGACTACAGAGGGGTATCTCTTCTGTAGATGGTAAGCAAAACATTTTTATGTGAGTACTGCTGAGGAGTCTAAAGGAATATTATAGTGTGTGATGTTGATCTCAGGCCTGTTGTGTGTATTGCTGCACTGTCTGTAATAGTGGCAGAACTGTTAGCTTGTTAGCATATATTGCACTATAGTAGTGCTAGTATTAATGTATTCATGTGTTTCTTGCTTTTTATCACAGGTGATCATGACAGTGGGACTGTGGGCCTTGTGCCACCTGATGTCAGTGTATCAGCAGACTCTGATGATGATGGTGGCCAAACTGAGGCACAGTTGGGGGATGCAGAGGTTGAATATGATAGAGAGGTTGACATACAGCCATCCCCTGCATTTTCATCAGACATAAACCAGTAGGTCTATGCCTACCCAATCCCCTGAGCCCACAGATATTGGACAGGTGGAGGGTGTAGACAATGATCAGGGAAGTGTGGCTACTGTGACTTCTGTGCCTGTTGACTCTTGCTGTAGCCAAAGTGTGGGTAATATGCCACACAGAAGGATTGATAGGGGTGCTCGGAGGGTGCCTGCTGTCCCACTACACCTGGTGTAGGTCTGTCTTCCCATGTCACTCAACATATGCTTAGTGCCATCATGGAAGCACACGCATGTTCCCAAAAGTGCTCCAGACAAATTCTCAGGGTTGTAGATATGGCACAGGCTGACATGCATGACTGCTTCCACTGTGTTGCCAATTCAATGGATTGGATGAATGACATGTTAGAATGAGGGGTGTCTGCAATGGAACAGGGGCTGTCTGTCATGGAATGAGCATTGTCTGTGATTAAATGTCTGCTGGGAGGGGAATGGAATCCTTGTGGGTGTAGGTCAGCCACTTCTTCTGCTGATAGCCAACATGGACATGCCCGATCATGCTCCCATAATGACAGTACTTCCACTGCTCCATCAGTGATTGTACTGTCCACACCCAGACATGGCAGGCTATGGGGTCATGGTTCTGGGCATCCCTGTGAAGGGAGCTCATACAGCAGATGTCAGTCATGTGTGGGTAGCAGCACTGCATCTAATCTTGGGCATGGAGATGCTAGTGCAACTCCTGGCAGAACCAGTTCTCATATTTGAAGGTGACCACAATGAACTGCCACCTCTACCATGCATGGCTCTCACCTCGCTGACATACCAAGACATAGAGCTAGCACTGAGCTTGGCTGTGTTTATGCAGACACTTACACACCAATTTCACCTGGAGGACCTGTACAGACACACACATAACAGTTGCATGGTTTAGCCTGTCTGCTTCTCTTTCTTACTCACACACACTCATCGACCTTTTGTGTCAGCCTAGGCCTCCTGATCCTCACACAACACCCTGTGCAAGTGATGATAATTATACCATATCCCTGTTTGCTATCTTTTGGATTCAGGGATACAAATGTTTTCTGTCTGATGCTCAAGGTGCACAGCTATGTTACTGCTTAGTATATCTGTATTTGTGGTGTTGAACTGGTAATTGTACCTTTGACTTATATTGGCCTTGGAAACTTAGACAGTTGACAGCACTTATGTCAGGGTTGTTAAGTCAGAAACTACAATGTATATAATTTCTTTCTAACTTCTCTTTTTAATGATTTTCCAGTACAAATGTATGGTGCACATTATAAATCACGCCATCATATTCAGATTTTTGGACTGCATGACAGCACTGTAGTCAAACCTTATCAGAACACTAATGCAGTATAATGCTCTCTTTTGTATGTACCCCATCAAACATATGCATCAGCTGGAGAGACCACAGGGCTTTCTCAGCAAGATAACACAGGGCCTACAAACCATGCCATGATGTATGTTGATAGATTAAAATCCATGTCACTGTAATCTGTCTGGTATTGGATGAGTGACATCTGCCTGGCCTCCAGGCCAGTGTCTGACCATGCCCTGGTGGGATGACTGCATATCCAAAAATCTGATATAGCTGATGACATCAGCAGTGTCTGTTGAGAATATGGTAATAACAGTGTCCCACATGCTGGTGTAAAATGGTCTCTGTAATGTCAAGCAACAGCTCAAACACACAAACAGTTGACTACAGTGAGTATAGTACCCCTAACTATCTAAGGACACAGACAGCAGAGCTCAGTATTTTATGCGAGCACCACAGCACAAGTCTGACTTTTGCAAGACTGCAGGTGAACTTATAGTACATGACATCAACAGGTCATGTGTGGGACAAGATTTTGGCAGGCTTGTATAGGTTCATAGCTTCATAGGCTCATATGAAGCTACTAGCATAATAGCCCTAGGGTGTTTAGAAGCCTAGATGTGTATAAACACAAGTACCTGTATTAAGCATATTTAGATGATCATTGTTAGCAGAGCAATTTTGTGAGCAGCAACTGGGCCTGTCTATAAGGGACATAGATGCCACACCAGAGATGACTTTACAACCACCCAATTAGCAGTGAAGGTTTTGCTTGAATAGGGTCATTGAGGAAAACTGCTTCAAATCCAGTGGAAGTCTATTACAGAGGAGTGTGAGTTGCTGGGGGATAAATCTGTCTCCCCAGCATGTTCTGTTTATGTCACAGGATCGTTTGAGAACCCTGGGGCAAGTTCTTCTTGTCCCATTTGATTTGAAAATGTCCAACATTTGCAGTAATGCAGGGTCTGAGACTTCTCTGTAGGTTAGGCATAGGTCATCTCTTAGCAGCTTGCAGGATGCTGAGTATATTGACAGGTCTTTTAGTCTTTCCATGTATGTGATGTTTGCCGATCTGCATTCTCACAGTCACAAACCTCTATTTTTTCTCCAATTGCTGTAGTTTTCTAGTGAGGTACAGACAGAAGAGAGCCTTGTACTCAGTTAGTGGTCTGAGAGGGGTAGAGTACAACAGAGCTATGACATCCCTGGTCTTGGATGCAGTGTCCATATGTATGAGGTGCGCAATGAACAATGTGTGCCGCACCACTATAGACACATAGTGATGAAAGTGTAGTTTGCTATGAACATGTGTTCCCAAGTCTTACAACATTGTGTTTGTAGGGGTACTTCATTGCCAAAGGGTACATTGAAACATTGTTTGCTGTGAGGCTCAGTCCATCAGTTTGGCACCAATCATTTGTCTCTTTCAGCCCCTTCTGTAATATGTTACAATCATTGGGGGAATCTATATGAGTGGGTCCAATTAACAGTCATTTGCAGACGTGGTAAAGCACAGGCTATTTACTGTTGCCTGCACTTTAGGGAAGTAGTTTCAACACAGTTGAGGGCCTAGTACATATTCTTGGGTATTCCATTAGTAAATGGTTAGTGGGGGGGTGCAGTCCACAACTTTGAGACTATGTGTTCTGTTGGTGAGCCAGTTGGCTATCCAGCTAGAACCGTATGGGTTCATTCCCAGATGGGAGATTTTCACCATTAGACATGAATGTCAAAGGCCTGGGATAACTGAACATAGGTGGTATGTCCTGTTATCCATCATCAAAGTCTTTGGGATCAGTATAAAAGAAGTCCACCAGGTTCAGTAGGCAAGATCTAAATGTGTTGGCTCAAGTGTATTGAAGGTCACCTATGTCCCCGTGGATAAGGTAAATGCTGAGCCACATTGATAATGTCTGACAGTTAGTATTGAGTATATGAAATACACCTGCTGCTTAACAGACTCTGTGACAGCACACTTTTTGGGGCCAGATGGTACTGGGTTTGAATCTAGGTGTATCTAATAATTTGAAATAGTTTTCCTTACATAGTGATATTGCAACAGTGGCAAGCAGTGAGGCATTACATAATTGCAGTTACAATTTCAAGGTAATTGGATGTAGATACAGTTGTGTATGTGTCTTAGGCAAGTGTGAAGTCCATGCCAGTCCAGATAGCAGAAATATACTTACAGGAATATATTACACAGTATACCCACAGTCATACATGTGATAATAAATGTGATAATACATAGATGTATACATAAATAACTGACACAATAGTAGTGTCTCAGGCCTCATAAGTATAATTAATATCAGCTCCAGTATGTCAACTGTTATAAGTGAGAGTGACTATAATGGGAAGTGGAACAACAGTAAAAGTGTATGGAATATCCTGTATTATAACCCAGGACCATGTGTATAGCAGTCCTGCACTTACACCTTCTGCCACAAGAGAGTTGATATAACAGCTGTTCATGTTTCAGTTCATTGCTATAAACTGCAGTGTCACAAAAGTGAAAATAAAAGCACACCTTGTAGCAGAATTCAGGACTATCTGTATTCCAGCCCTATACACAGGACTACTGATATGACATTCCCTATTTTACTAATCATGCTGTTGACTGGCATGCAAACAGTGACCCACCAAAACATAAACATATTTGACAAACAAGGACCAGAAAAGGAAAAAATGAAAAAAGGGGCAAGTAGTTGAAATGAGAAAAATCAATGTATGACATACACAGAAGAAAATGATGGCCTTGGCCCTCTTTGCCACAGAAACAGCTTTGCAGAAAAGAATTGAACTCATTTTTCATACGACCAACTGCAACAGAATGTACACTGATATCAAGCCATAAACTATTTCTGCGTATATTATTACTGATTATATCTGGATGTAGTGCACTTACTGATCATACAACCTGTTATGATTATTGCTTGCAAATATATAGCTCTGTCTTACCTTTCCGTGTTTGTTGGTCATTCATCAGTAATCTGATCAGTACTCTTAGACATGCAGTATGTAAACCATTCTATATCATTGCCCTTAAAATGTGCAAGGATATTAACTGGGAATTATTTATTTATTTAACATTTGTTTACCAGGAAAGTCTGATTGGGACAGCGACCATTTTCAGCAGAGGCCTGGGGAGAAATTCTTCAGACACATGTCTTTGGAATGTGGGAGGAAACTGGAACACATGGAGGAAAACTAAGCGAACACAAGGAGGACATGCAGACTCTGTACAGAAGGAACCCCAGCTGAGAGTCAAAGTGGAGAACTTCTTGCTGTGAGGCAACAGCGCTAACCGCTTCACCACTGCACTGACCAGTATATATAGAATAATATGATATGCAGTTGGCAACAATTGAAGGGCAGGTTGGATGGCATAAACAAGCATAGACTGCTCTTTTGGGGGGAGCAAAGATGAGTTACTGTTATGGCACATGCAAGGGTGCACTTTTCTTTTGTGGGGGGGGGCAAAGCTGAGTTAATATTATGGCACAAACAAGCATAAGCTGTTATTTTGTGGTGGAGATAGGGTGTGTCTGTACAATTTCCATGTCCTGTAGGTTGTAAAACATTAAATGGGGCCTGAAAACTCTTCTCCTTCTCCACCTAGGCCTATTGGCAGCAGCAGCACTGGGTTCAGCCTGTAAGCACATACAAATGGATTAAAGCAGCAGCAGCCCCTAACATTCTGTCTGTTTACACTTTCTGTGTCTATACTCCAAAAGTTTGAAATCTGCACGAAAAAACTGCATGGAGTCTACATGGATTCTTTATAGCTTCTTGAATAGCTCCACTAGCATGCAGTTCAGCTGCTTATGCTGTAATTAGCATCTATGACACCATCTACTGCTTAAACATCTGTGTAGCAACACCGTTGCTGCTCATTAGTGTGTGATGCATACCGCTGCACAAACAGGGTAAGCAAAACACAGACAAATCTGCCATTCATTATTTTTTTTTATTATTTAACATTTGTTTCCCGGGAAAGTCTGAATGGGACAGATCCCATTTTCATTGGAGGCCTGAGGAGAAATGCTCCAGATGCATGTCTTAGGAACATGGGAGGAAACCGGAGAACCCAGAGAAACCCACACAAATGCAGGGAGGACATTCAGACTCCACAAAGAAGGCACCCCACCTGAGAATCATACCAGAGAACCTCTTGCTGTGAGGTGACAATGCTATCTACTGCACCATTGCACCACCCTTCATTTGACACCTATGAACCTATGAATCTATTTTCTCCATTCCCATGACATTGCACAAACGTGGAACCAAAAAAGTGAAGGGATCCATTGCTTTTCCTGCAATTTATGTGTGTTGTATGTGATTCTATTTTTTGACCAGATTACAGTGGTGAAATGGGTAGATAGAAAATGTTGCACACACTGTGCTAGATACCAGGACTATCTGTACTCCAGCCCTATACATACACATGCTGCTGCAGGAGTAGTTAGATGACATTCCATTCTTAAGGTCTCTCTTCTGCCCACCACGTAATGCTGTGCAAATGAGTTAAGCACAGAGAAACTGGCCATTCATTCCTCCCTTTCCCGTGATTGCACTAAGTGTTGCATAGCACAAACAATGGCCAAAAAATAATAAAAACAAAAAACTGACAGAGAAAGCACTAATTGGAAACTAATGAAGAGGAGGTTGGATGTTAATGGAACAGAACTTGTGAATTGTGCACTGCTTACTTGCATTTACAGCCTTGACAGACATACATGTTACATATTGGAAGTCTAACCTGACCCACCCACCTGATGTAATAATTCACAGTTGCCATCCATTAAACACAAACACTGAGGAAGTGTTTGCATGATATTTACATCTGCCACACAGAGCCAAGGATTTAGGATTCAGCAATTCTAATGAGTTCACACCTCATTTGCATCTTTGCCATGCTGACAGCCCTGAATCTACACAAGAAGGAAACAGTGTAGCTAGGGAAACTGATGGTGAGTAGACTTGTTTACATGGAGGACACAGAGTCTTATTACTTTGGGATATATCTGCACAGAGGATTACTAATTAAGAGATGTTATGCCTGCAGGTATATATGATTAGCAATACATTCACATGGAATATTCTATATGAAATGTGTAGACATGTTTCAGGGACAGGTCATTTCATAGCACATTTAGCATTTCAATGATGCTTTGTTAGCCAAATGTGTCATTTTCCTGTTCATTTGGTGGTAGGGGAGTAAAGCTGTATTTCTGTTTTGCCACAAACAAGGATATGTTGCTCTTGCTACTGTGACACCCCTGCACTGGCCAAGTAATTAAGGAGCCTCAATCCTCACCACTCGCAACAGCTAGGGGATGTATACATTGGGAGGATGACAAGTACACAAACAGTAAAGGGAAATTCCCCTTAAGAGCACACAGAAACCACAGTAAGTCTGGGGCTGGTTTCTCCATCTTTCTCCAGATCCCCAAAAAGACTCCCCACTGGCATAGCTATAGGGTTAAGATCGCAGCTGAGGGGCCAAGCCAAGACCTCCAGCACCCTGTCTGTCCAACCAGTGCTTCATGTCCCTGCCCAAGTAGTTGACACACCCACAGTTTGAGATTTGATTTACACACACACACACACACACACACACACACACACACACACACACACACACACACACACACACACACACCTGGGAAGGCTGGCACAGGTTTATTAGCTATGCACCCTTCTGCCCATGCAATAAGGTAGTTTCCACTGCCACCAGCCCCTACTTATCAGCTACTATAAGGCCCTTACAAAGGGTGTCCAATCCTACTGTGTAATGCTATTATTATCCAAAAGGTAGTCTGTCCAATGCTTGCAAAGCTATATAGGAGTGGCCTGTACAGCGTCACCAAATACATATGCAAGTACTCTTAGAGCTTGAATATGTCTCACAAATATTACCCACAAAGATAGGTTTAAATATATTTAATAATAAATAATAGAAGAACAAGACAATACTCAGTAGATCAACACAGTAACTTCAGAATTCAAAATCATAGGAAATATTTTAAAACATTGCAGGACAGTCTCAAATAAATACAGACAACATCTAAACTATTCTTTACTAAATTCCTATCTGTACCTAAAATAGATACTATGCCCTAAATCTTGCTTAAAGCAAGGCAAGTGCAGATGATGAGGATGAGTGGATGTTCTTGCTAGGTCCAAGACAAAATACAAAATGCACAGTCTCTCTCTGAGAGAGTTCTAAAATGAATACCGCATTTTACTGTTGGCTTAGCTTGGATGACATCACATTTTGTCACGTGACTTTAGTTTCCATGCTAAAACAGAAACTAACAGAATTTAACATCTCTGTGTTAAAAATACATATCTCTCAGATGTTTGCAGATCTTGGAAATCGTAAAACAATAAAATGATTTTACATTTGAAACCTAGTAATTATTTCTCTTTCAAGACAATAGAAAAACTTCTTTCTCTAGACATTGTGTCTGCTACTGAACTGAAACTGAGAGATAACATCTTTTTTTTATGGCCTAGCTATTAAGTAATTTAACCTCAACTATTCTTAAGTTTTGCAGGTTAATATTCTATGTTCCAGCAGGGTACACTGTGGATACATTTTAGCTCAATACATAGCATACACGTCTGTATAAATCATATCAATATTCACAAATGACATAGAATTATTTACAAAATTCCAGATAGCTGGGCTTTCAATATTTCTCCTATATCATAGTTACTACCCTTCTTTGCATCCAGCCTACACATCTGAGTCAAATATGTTTCTGTGGTCACATATTAAGGTAATTTATACACAAATCTAACCTTCTTTCTGGGTAGACTCATTTCCATGGCTGTATTCCAAAAGTTTTGGAATACACAGGAGAAACCAGCACAGAGTCTACAAGGATGCTTTATAGCTTGTTGAATAGCTCCACCATGTTAGATTGGTTTATTAGCATGCAATTCAGCTGCTTATACAGTAATTAGCATGTCACAGTGTTTACCTTGTTTGCGTGCCTCTACACACTGTGTAGAGCCACTTACTGAATCCAAAACTTACCGCACCCATGTGCATGTCATGCCATGTTGCACACACAGTGAAAAATGACTGTGTAAGGTTTATTGAATCTCCTTGTACATCTTGTTGAACTGGACTGGATCATTGCAGCCTACACTTACTTGCTATGATTAAATCAGTTACCTTTACTCCAAATATATTAATTTGTCCCCCAGAAGTCGAAGCTATGTCTAATTGATCCTACTAGACTGTTTACAGAATAAATTCATGAAGGAAAAAACATAAAAGTACTTAAATGCAGTGTCAATATACACCATTACAAACCAGCAAATGTCCTATTTACTACTCAAATACTCCCTGGGAGTCATGAAGCTTGTGCCAGGCGCAGGCATAGCGTAGGTGGTATAACGCCAAATATGGCCGTCGAGCGATTCAGGTACGATCCAATTCCACATGCACTACACTACCGGCGTATGCCAGAACTGCGCAGCCCCCGGCTTAGGTATGCTAATCACCCCATGTGCAGTGTCGCACCATGCAAATGAAGGCATATAGTGATTCATGAAGTGGTGCAGGCGTAGCGTAAGCCCACGGAAATGTAAACCAAAAAACATGGTTTACATTTTCCCAAACAGAACATCGGAGCTATGGAAGAGGGCCAGACCCAGGTATCTAGCGTTAACATATGCCAATGGCGAAATACACAGCCAATGGCATAAGAAAAGATGCACAACACGTAAATAACAACATTTAATGTCATGTCAACAGTAATGCACAGCACAACCGCAGGGCATGTGTGCGGAAGCTGTAACATAAAGAAATAATATAAAAATGTCATAAAATCGCAACTTAATAGAAATCAGGTTTACGGCATAATACACAATGGTAGGCATGGAACACCACAACCAAGGTGCAAGGGTTGCTAAGGGCCTACGATAGTGTTCGGCATGGTAACTATGAATTAGTAGTCAATGCCATGCAAATGAGGCAGATAATACTGAATCGCAAATGTCCCGCCGGATGAAGGTTGTACCATACGGCACAGCGGTATAACACTGAGGAGTGGCTCAGAGGAGATACATGACATCAGCAGAGGGGTGTGCCACTGTAGCAGTAAGCACATTGGAGCAATGCAAATCTGGCCTGTCCATTGCTAAGCAAAGCTGCAGGACAGGGGTGGGGAGGAAGGTATACAATCGTTTAGCTGAGAGCACACATGGTGCCCAAAAGCGCATGTGTACGGGGATGAAAATGTGCCCGAAACCCAGTAATCAGACACATGCACCGCAAACAATAGCACAAACAAGAAGGTCAGGGGAAGAAAAGAAGGAAATGTGGAAGTAGGGTAATTGGAGTACTAATGAGCAATCAACACCAATCAACCCACGAAGGCCAATCGACGGCAGATGACAAGTCTGCTTGCAGAAACCTGCAAAACAGGATAGGGGAGGCATTGGAATGCAAAGAAAGGAGGGGAGGTATTGGATTGCAAAGATAGGAGACCTGACACAGCAGAGCAAAGCAAACCGACAGCAGACCGGCAGTAGCACACATAACGCAAGATACGCCAGGTCCAGGAAAGTACAAATGAAACTAGGCTGCAGGATGCACGCCAGAAAATGGTAGGTGCAACGTGCAGAAATGTAAAGGGAAGGTCAAGAGGTAATCCACGGCAGGCAAATGTCATTCAACACCAAAGGCACCACAATAGTAGTTCCGGCAGTAAAACACATAAGATACCCTGTAGCTACGATCGTACATACACACCCAATGACATCATCGGTGTTCACAGCACAATAGTATAAAGTGTGAAAGCACCCAACACACACCTGTGTATTCCCAAATACCACACCATAGGTGTAAACACACGGGGAACTTTTAAAATGTACATGTTGGGAGCTGCCATAGCTGTGATTCATCAGCATGTGTTAGAGACTGACGGTGTTGTGGAGGATGATGCCGACAACCACCGCAGGCCTCGGAGGAGAAGGAGAGTGTTCAGACCAAGGGTAACCTACCAGGGGCTACATGACATGGAGATAGTAGAGCGTTACAGGGTGGAGAGGGACATCTTACAGCAAATAGTGGAGCTGTGCCGGCCACACCTGAGAACCAGAAACAACAGAGGGGAACCCATCCCAGTGGACACGAAGGTATGTGTAAGCCTGCGAATACTGGCCACAGGTACCTTTCAAAGGCCAACTTGAGATATAATGGGCATCTCACAGGCATCAGCATCCAGGGTACTACACCAGTTCCTGGATGCCATGTTACCACATGCCAATGAGCAGTTATACTTCCCCCAAACTCCGGAGGAGTTGGCCAGCAATATGCGCCACTTCCACCATGTGGCACACTACCCAGAGGTACTGGGTGCGATAGACTGCACACACATACAAATCAAGTCACCACCCGGTGAGCATGGTAGGTGCTACATAAACCGCAAGGGATTCCACTCCATCAACTGCCAGGTCGTGTGCAATGCCCAGGGCATTATCATGGATGTGTGTGCTGGCAGCCCTGGAAGCTACCATGACTCCCATATCTGGCATGCCCCACAACTGTATCAGGTATTTGTCAGGGGGGACATCCCACATGGCCATCTTGTGGGGGATGCTGGCTATGCACTGGAGCCGTGGATGATGACTCCCATCAGAAATGCACACACACCCATGCAAGAACGCCATAATGAGGCACACGCACAAACCAGAATCATCATAGAGAGTGTGTTCGGGATGCTGAAATCACGGTTCCGGTGCTTGGATACATCTGGTGGAGCCTTGCAGTACTCTCCAGGCACGTGTGCCCACATCATCATAGTATGTGCCATGCTACATAATATGATCCTGCGGAAGCAGCTGCAGCAGGGACAAAATGGTGAAGGCCCTCATAGCCCACCGCAATTGCCAAGGCCATTACAGGCACAGAGGGATTCAGACCATAAACACACTGTGCCAGCCCCAGTAGGCAGATGGAGGCATGCCCAATATGCCTATGCCTTGGCAAAGAGGGAACGTATAGCACATACGCTGACAGTGTAGGCCCCTATGGACTGACACCTCTCCACCTGCACACACAGTAAAATGGATGGCACACAAACACGACCACCTGTAAATTGTAATGTATAGGTGGCCCAATGTGTGACTCCTACATAGGCAGTCCTCAAACATTGTAAACACAACAGCTAGTGGAACACGGAATGCCAAAACCTGAACAGTACATGAGCCTTACAGCATATGGTGGTGCTGTGTGCCTGTCACGTTCCCCGCCAGATATATATATATATATATATATATATATATATATATATATATATATAGAGATATAGATATATATATATATATATATATATATATATATATATATATATATATATATATGTACACATATGCATATATATATAATACAGATAGAAAGGGCAATAGAGTGATATATGGTGATATAGATGGATTCAGCGATATCTGCAAATATAATAGATAGCTCAACGACATTCATAACACCTTGGAGGTACAAATAAATTGGAGACCACCAACCATGGAATGTGTAACATACCGACATGCGTAACCACAAGGCTGAAAGACCGATAGAACACAGTACCGGAACAGTACAGCCACGAGTAATAGTATGATGATATGAAGGGACATTTAGTCACTGCTGCTGGTGTTGCGGTCCACGTAGGTACTGTGTTCAACTGTGTTTGTGAGTGCCGTAGTCTGTGTAAGTGTGCGTTGAGGGTGCCGTGTGCGTCTCCGTGTGACTGTAATGTGTGTGTGTGTCCGCAACATGTGTTTGTTAGCGCCAAGTCAGAGGCAGATCAGTACAGTAGGTGTGGGTATAGCTAGCCGTAGGCATACGGTTACTACCTGTCCCACAGTAGGACGGACAGCCCCACCCTGGGCAGGTGTGTCCTGACATAAAACAGTACAAAGGGCAAATGTCCGAGATGGTAGGACATAAATATGTCCCATATATAATGTAATAGTCGTATTTAATAGTTATGCCTGTGTGTAAGAAACGTAAATGTTACATGGAATATGATAAGTAGCCAAAGTCACAAAACAATAGGTATGTATTGAGGATAAAAGTATGTGCTAACCTGTGTACTGACCGTGGCTACGTGTTGGCCATAAACAACGCTGTGTGTCCTGCAAGTGTCCAACAATGACCATATGAAAAGGTGGCAACCCATGTCAAACAGGCTCTTTTACCAACACAACCACAATGACTGCAAATATCTGGGACAGAAATACAAGGGATAGCTGTCACTTACACATATCCCGTGATATAGTGCTGCAATTACGGAGGTATACAAGTAGCAAGCTCACCTGCAGACGATATAGAAACCAATTAACAATGGCCCAATGTACAATCCCGTAACATACGTCTACTAACTGTTAGCTCTCTAATTAGGGACGGAGCCCACACACATATATACGGATTATGTAGAAATGCAAGGCCCACAAACCTGTATATGCTACGTACACCCACCGACATCCCCCACACTAGAAACTAAAGCAATACAGACTGTAATAGCAGCACAAACATCCAGTCAGTCAATTACATCTGCAGAACCCTCAACATACCGTGTGAGAGACACAATTAAAGGCGTCATGCAAAATTGCAGGCGTTGTATAATGGAACAAACAGCCATGTTACAGGTTTCGTTTGCAATACCCCATTATCAGACGTTGGGATGACAGGTACACCCACATGTTGAACCAAATACTCCACCTGTCACACACAATCCACGGGGTACATGAATCCAAAGTATACTTGTCTCCATGCATAGCAGTTGCAATTACACATAACAAAACACAATACAGACCATCTCCCCGAAGGTAGGGCAAATAGGCAACACCCAAGTGGAGAATTCAATTATACCCCACTGTTGCCACGTAATTGGCGAATGGAGTAGCTGCACAGCTGATATGCAAGTAATTAGTCACTCAGGAACACCAATTGGCAGGATGAATCCACATGTTACAGGTATCGACGTATATAAGGATGACTTGCCAGACATTCAAACCGTATGCTCATACCGAATAACAGTTGAAACACTGTGGGAGAGATAGAAACGAAACGCCGTAATGATAACAAGGTATGTAGAACGCCCGATATGTAAGGTTATGTATAGCATGATCTGTATTAATTAGTTTTATCCAACAGGTCCAGAAAGAACAGACAGCTGAAGCAATAATACGTCCTTTATTAGACTACAGCTCACCAATAAACAGATCCAGAGTGTAACTCAGAAAAGAATTAAGCGCTTTCATCCACCATCATGTGGACTTCTTCAGAATCAATTAAACAATTATAAACGCACTATTTAAATCCATTTTGGTGCCAATTCAAATTAATTTCTTTAAAGAGACAAAAGTGAAGTGATGATTAAAAACTTCATTAAAAAATGCTTTTAGCTACATGATTGGTGAGCTGTAGTCTAATAAAGGACGTATTATTGCTTCAGCTGTCTGTTCTTTCTGGACCTGTTGGATATTGTGTTGCCTTGGCGTTTTTTGATTCATTATTAATTAGTTTTACTGTATGTATAGCCTGGTTTGCATTAATTAAAATGTGTCCGCAATGTATAAAGTGGGGAAAGGTATTTATGTAGTGATGTCTTGCTGAGCATACTAACGCTTGTAGAAACTGTGCGTCCAGCAGTGGGACACAAGGTACACAGCACAGATACCACAAGGGATGCTACAGGAGGCCGTTAAACAGAACAATTCCATACAACACGCCGTCAGTGGTAGGGTATGTCCAACAAGGACGTGCCATAGCAGGGGATAGTATATGTTGATATACTGTCACAGCACGCATGTGTATGGGCATATAACGTTAATGACATATCTAAGGTGGTCCCGCTGTGCAAGTATGCTTTGCATTATGGGATACTATGTGAAATATGTGTAATGTATAGTATTATAGGTAGATATGACAGATATTCTACACAGCATAACAGGCATATCATGCATACCACAGGTATCGTCTATTGGCATGTACAATAACAGGATACATATGGCTTGTAGGCATGGGACATTGTAATAGCATGATAGCTAATCTAAATGGAAGGGCTACCAAGTAACCATGCACAAAGGACATGTAATAGCTACACAGGTACATAGTGAGGTACTATGCAGTCTGGCAAGTCCATGTGTAAGCACAACTACAGTGTTCACACTAGTGGCACCTCTCTAGGGTAGTGTCCTGTGAACAGCAGAGCCATGTGTCACCTGCACCTCTGCACAGTACAGCCACTGCAGTGATCCCAGGCCTACATGTGTCTCCCAACCACCAAGGGAGGTATCACATGAACAGTGCTACTGAGTGTCCCTGCGTGATGTACATAGGACTTATGTTCCATAGCATGGTGAGTGTCCGGTTTGGGAATGTAACCCACAAGCACATCCCACTCATTGTGGCGTGTGTGCACATATCCATGAGCATGTTGCTCACAGTGGCCTCTGCTTATGTCGCGTATGAGGAGCATATCCATTAATAATGTTGTGGACATGGGCCCTGTCTGATCAGCAGAGGTCACCCCTGAGTATGTAGTATGGAAATGTGTACAGATGTGGTGTCCGTAGTGCAGCCGCATACTTAAACTGTCGGAGCTCAGTAAACGTCATGGCGTGTTAATGTTGTGGTATGTAAAGCTGTAGCTGTTGTGTAAGGTACACCCTAAATGGGGTGGTGTAACCTTGAATGTGTGTAGATGTCTTGAGTTCAGAGGTACAATGGGTGCCTATGTACCAGCTACACACCCAGTACAGATAGGTGTGGCCATGTAGAAGGATATCCACGCCACAGTGGCAATACATTAACCAAAGGAGTGGGTGCGACATATGTGTGTACTGCAAGCATGTACAATGTGATATGTATGTAGGGGACTACCATCCATGTGATAGTCAGTGGGTGAATGGTGTAATGCAAAGGTGATGTTCATGCACCTTGTGTCATGCAGCTTGATGCCATGATAGTCATATCATGTATCTGTCACAGCGACACCCATATGGATGGAGTCAGTATCAGCTGGTGGAGCAATCATGGCGCTTTGTATGCAGGGGTTTGAAAGCTAGGCAGGGAAAGTTCCCTGTGCTAGCCTGTACCGCAGGGAAGCATATACTGAACATGAGGGGCCCTATGACTGAGGACTGTGGTATGCCAAATGTACCTGACATGTAGTAGGTACTATGGTATGCTGGCCTCACTGTGTGTGCCCTGTCCATGAGCCACATTGCATAACATCCTGAGACATAGGGTACGATGTGCAGGTGGATGTGTATGTTGTCAATACCAGAATGGAGAATGGTACTGAAAGGCAATGAGAGGACAATGTAGGATGTGTGGACTCCCGTACCATCAGCAACTGCCCTGGTAACTGTATGAAAGGAGTCCACCATGTGTAGGGACCATGCTCTGGCCCTAACAAGCCCAACCCGGGTAGCAGCAAAAATGGGAGACCAACAATGTCTCTGTGAATGATGTCCTTGATGATATGCCCCATAGCCATGCAGAACAGTCCAGTCAGGTGTGTAGGACTATAGTCCTACTCGTGCATTGTGGTGCCACCTGTGTGTAGTGTGATAAATGCTGCTGTGTGCCATTCAGGGGCTACAATGTCTGAAACAAGGCTATTACTGAATATGGTGGCCTAGTGGGGAGACATGTCATTCAGAGGTTGGTGGACATCACAGCCTGGGACGTTGGAAGGTGACATGGGGCCAGTGTCCCAGGACATATAGAGTGCAGGTCAGTACTGTGTAGGTGTGACCACAGGGACACCACAATGTTCCTGTATGGATTGTGGCCCTGTAGTGAGTGAGAGGGTGTAATGTTAGCCAACATCATCTGGGTCTGTAATGTTCCTGAGTGACTGTTGTATGTGACAGCAGATGTGGGTGTTGCCATCGACTACTGACATACCACCATAATGCCTGGTGGTACACCCCGGAATGTGTCACAGTCATGTTTACGTAGCTAGTCTCGGAGTATGTGATGAGGGACCCTGTGGCTCTACCATGGCTGACCAGTGAGCCACCCCACCCATGGGAATGTACACCACTGTGCAACAGCCTACACCTGTTGTTGTACATCATATGTCCATGGAACACGACCACCAGAGTGGCATCTGTTATCTGGTGTGTACCATCATGGCTCTGTGTGGAATAGCATGTTCCATGCAGTTGTGTACATGCTAATGAAGTGCACTGGGGTATGTGTCAGCAATTGTATGTGCATTGTCCATCTGCACGGGTGTCATGACGTTAACAACCGCTGTCAGCAGACGTCTGTAGTAGGTGTTGTAGAACTCATGTACTGTGTATGCTGTGATGGGTGTGGTGCCGGGATGTGGCTAACAAGGTTGATTAGCATATGTTCGGAATCCAACAATGAGGGGATAACCCCAGCTGTGTAACACCAGTCACATGGTGGTAGTGTCCATGTCAAGGTTAATGTAGGTCTTGGAGGTGGTGTGTATGGGTTGATCCAGCAGAGCGGAGGTTATGACTCATGGACATGTCGGTACATGAGTGGCTATCTCAGTTAAGTGTGGGGTAGTGTCAGTCACACATCAGTAGTAGCTGTCTGAGGCCCACTGTCCAATATACCAACAAATAAGGTATGTTAACCGTGGGGTATGATGTTGACTCTGTAGCTTGTTACAATGTGTATAGCAGTCCCAGACACAGTTAGTTGCACGTGGAGCACCTCTGATGCATTGTGCTAAGTAACTAGCCAGGATGTGTGCACAACATAGTGGGATATGGGAACCCCTCAGCTGTGGGTGTGCTGGTCCAGGTATGTGCCTGAAAGATATGGTCCGTCTATAACCTGTCATTGCAGGTGTGCTCTGCAGAGCCTAGAGGCAGGTCCCAGTCACTGCAGAGATGTTTGAGTGGTGCATTATAAGGTGTGCCTTGCCTGCGTGCGTCACAGAGGAAGATGCAAGCATTGTGTCACATGACCCAATGTTGTGCTTGCCAGTTCCCATTCTGCCGGTGACAGTTATTGGAAATTGTGCAAGACAGGCAGTATAGAAGCATCAAGAGCCTTACATGTGACCTGTACTCCCAGGGCTGACAGGTGCAAATCATCTGTGCCACAGCATTGTGTTTGACCAGGTCAGTCAAAGCGGACAGATACCAGATGCCTGTGGAATGACAATAGGAGCATAGGCAACTGTTGAAGTGACACAGTCGGTCGTTGTACAGTGGTATCGTGTCCGGACAAATGCAAAATGCTCCTCAGGGCTTGGCCCACACCCTCAGGGCTATAAGACTGGTGAGCTATTGCATGTCCCTGCACACGTAGTCTGTGAAGTGGCATCACAGGATAGTCACACTAACATGGAGAATGACAGTCACATCTTACCTGGTGAGGTGTGGCATGGGTGCATAGGTTATGTTGCAGAAGCAGTTACCCGACAGCAAGATGTAAGCGACTATCGCCTTGTGTAGCCTGCTGTGTGGAACTGCAGTGTGACTCCCTACAGAGTCACCTATGACTGGTGTTTTGTGAATGTTATAACTCCCTAGGCTGTATGTGATGGGCACACATGAGTCTGTGGGCTATAAGCTGGTGATGTTGTCTTCCATGATGGGGGCTACCTCTGGTGCCTACACTGAGTATGGAGGCGTACTGCACAAGTTGTCCTCGTAGGTGTGGCCAGTGGTGTAGATCATGTGAGACTATGTGATGGGTGGGGTGTGTTGCGAATGTTACACATCCCCAAATGACTGTCAGGTGCAGTCAGGGTTGGTGACAGCATTACCCCCAGCCATAGCTGTCAACCTCTTGTCCCCAAAATGAGGAACATTAGCCCTCATACTGTGTGACAAATGGGCAAAACGTGGAACACTTACAACTGGCTTACTAACAGCTTCAACTAGGAAGGGCATATGATGGCTAAAATAGGCTGGTTTTATGTATAAAAAAGATATTCTAATTAATTAATATGATTCCCATCTATTTAGCCATGGCTAGCAGGTAAACAATTTCCAACAATGAATGTGTGACAGACCCTTTCAATGTGGAACCTTGAGGAACATGCACCTTTTAGAACCCCAAATGAGGTATGTTCCTCGTAATGAGGTACACTTGAGAGCTATGCCCCCAGCACGGCTGCAGAAGTGCATCCCCCACAGGCTGTTGTGTCATATGTTGGGAGGTGAGCATTGAATGTGTACATGAGACAATTGCTCTATTGCCACATGTATGACATATCCCTCATATAGACAGGCAGTAGCACTGGTACGTGACAGTTGGACATGCCTGTATATACAACCATGTCCCACAGGATATGTGCGTTACGTGTGTACAACAGCTGTTGTACCATAAGCAAGCTGGGAAGTGTAGGACAGCCAGTGTACCTGTGGGAAATGGTGTGGAATGGGTGCTATAGTAATCAGTAGCTCATGACATGCTCACAAGTTCTGAACAAGTGCCTAGCATGACCATACAATACAGATAGGGTGTTGGATAATATCAACCCACAAGTGGTGATGACAGTCAGTTTGGGTGGCACCGCAATATAACCCTGCTGAGTATGGTGTGCATGTCCATGAACCATTATCACTGTAGATGTTAGCAGTACAGATGTACAAGACAGCATGGATATTTGATTACAAATACCTTTGTATGTCACAGGAGTGTTCCATCAGTGGCCTGTTGACAGACTCACAACCTCAAAAGGTGCAAGAGTGACATGTGCACATTACACCAGTGCCAGCTACAGTAGAACAGGGTTAATGTGTTGTACCCCACCCTCATTGTAGCCCATACCACACAGACAAATTTTAGGCATCTGTGTATGTAAGGCTGTGAATGGCCATGACCTATCAGTATAGCTGTGTCAGTGTTGTGAACAACATACAGAATGGGCTGTGTGGGTGAGGTGTGTGACATATGTGCACAGTCTGATGGATGATACCAGCATTGTCACCGCTAGGTGAACATCCCAGTACCCATAAACTACTACCTAGGCTGTGGTCAACATTATGGACACTGTGTAAGGGATGGTGCTGTGCAGTGCACCCCCCGACTTGGTGACATCTCAGGCCCCTTAGGTAGTCATATGAGGTACCCATGTCATGTCAGGGTGCCATCCATGAGCACAGAGATCACTGGACAGGCATATACAGCAATGTGGTGACCAATATTGGATCACATACCACCTTTAAGGGGTAATGGCTATGCATGGATGTGCGATACCAGCCTTCACGATCCTCACCTCCACTATGCAGCATGCTGTCTACCTTGCAGAAAGACATTTGCTACACCATGATGATGGACATGCTACATGTCCATAACCTGATCTATAAGACATATGTCATGGACAGCCAACATCCTAATACTAGGATCGCCACAGGCTGGATAGATCCCTGTGCCATATATGTGACATACTCCCGCCATACCATGCAACCCTGTCCATCAAAGCTGCACATGTCATCCCAGTCATACATGGTGTGATGCCCGCATGGTAGATGTACTATCAACTGACTGGATCAGTAATGTGGCACTGATGCACCTTGCGGTGGCATAATGGCTGTCTGTTACAGCTTGGAAACTGTGCCCGCACATGCTATGGTTGATAACCATCCCTGCGAATGTCGTCTGACTAGCCATTGTCCCATGTCTATCACATGTGCAATACAGGCGATCCGTGGCAGGATGTTGAACAGTTGTACGGTGCTGTGTAGATGTATATGGCAAACACATGCATGTACAGTTGTCCATGCGTATGTGTGCATTGTCATTGCTCAAGTCCATTACGGCTGTGTCTGTGTTGATATGTGACATATACACAGCATCCAGGTCAACAGCATTACCGTGGACACATCCAGGCATGTGCAGATAGGTAAGAACACAAGTGCAGGCAAATAGACATGCCCACAGCAAGACAGCATTTACATGGAGCATGAACACTGTAATGAGGTGACACACATATATGGTGATGATATCCAATGCATAATGGGTGTGACATGTGTGTGACACAAACACGTCAGTTGTGTCAGTGTCATGATGCTTTGCAATGATAACTGTGCAGATGTAGTAGATGTCATAGAAATGTATGTGCAGCAGTATCTCTGTACATCTCTGAAACTGTGACCTGTCACCATCATTATGTCTTACAGATAATGCCCTGTACATGCCTCCCAGCATACAGCCGCCACGAGGATGATGTCCTCATCCCACAGCTCCATGACAACTATGACTTGTTGTTCAGCCATGTGCCACAGCATGCCCAGCAGCGGGATGACCTGTGGCAGGATCTACGCAGGAGGGTGAACGATGTGGGTGGCCATAACCGCACCTACCAGCAGGTGCGCAGACACTGCATGGACTTGATACAACATGCAAAACAGCGTGCCACTGCAATCGCCAGGGAACAAGGTGGAACAGGTGGTGGGCCACCAACCCAGCCCCACTCACACACACCGAGGAGCTACTGGCCAGTCTGGGGACACCCAGGGAACAGCATCCAGAAACACTAGCTGCCATCATGGAGGTGGGTGTCTCCCAACCAATGAGCCTGGAGTTGCCTGGTAAGTCAGTACTGCACATATGGCTATTATATCCCATGTAGTTGCATGTGTCACTGTACATTATGTAAAGTAACTACATATGCAAGGTATGTGGACACACATGCTGCATATTACAGTATGCTACACTGTGTATGCACACATGTGCATACTATATGCTATTACACAGGTGAATGTGTTCACATGCACAGTGCAACCTGTGGCTGTCATACAGTCATGGATAATGTTCATACTGGTGTGTCACCCCTATACAGGCACCTCTGGCGTGCCGCACAGACATGAGTCCGTTGCAGGTGAGACTGTCATCAGTATCAGGCATGTTACAGTGTAGATCTATTTGCCATGTGGCCAGTTAACACTTGCACACCTGATGTTTGTTCCAGTCATGATATGCAGGTCGCATCACCCATCATTCACACAGGCCACCCATGTGCGATATATACAAATGAAATGATACACTGACTTGAAACCACAGTAATTGTCATTGCGACATGTGTGGTCAGCTGTGCATACAACGGTGGAGGTGTTCTACAATGGAGGCATATGTAGTATGCATTGGAACAACATATGTGGTATGCACACAGTACCACACAGTGAGCTGTGATATGGGCAGCCCACAGGTGTCACCATTGTGTCATATGCCCCTGCATTGGGTGCACACATTGTGATGTGCCACCTGACATGTCCTAGACATGTAGTGTTCTGTCTGCAATATTGTCACACTATCGCATGACCTATACCCCACATACCAAACATACAACCCGTTATCTGCATAGCCCTGTGGATTGTGACATATCTGAAATCTATGGGTGTATGTCATATGAGACAACACAGACATGTGAGATAGATGGCCATCACACACAATTGGCCAACACATGTGCACACATGGCCATGGGGGATGGCCAGAGACATGTAGCCACACAGTACATGGGATGTGTATACACCCTGTTGCACATTGTCCACACATGGTCCAATTATAGCCTTAGTTGACCAATTATACAGTTGATGTGGTACACTGGACAACCTAAAAGCCTGTGCACAGCTACTGGAGGTGTCACTGAAGTCTACCATATACAATCTGTTGAACATTACGACTGTGTTGCAGTTATGGCTATGCAATGTGTACATATTATGCATTCTACAGCAACATAGATGCCTCATGATGCCATGCAATGGCACAGTGTCTGTACTTCACACTGTATAGCAATGTAGACGGCTCACACTACCCTCCCATGCTCATGCACATTTGCTAAACATACATTCTATCTGTAGGGCATACACACAACACTGCAATGTGAAGCCCATTATGATCCTGTACATGTGTCAGGACACCATTGTGTCAGACATGTATGCATGTTAATGCACATGTCAGCAGATTACATGTCAAGGTCACGTCAGCCATGTGTACTGTTATCCTGTTCTGGGCCACATGGTGTATCACGGGGATGCATGCATACTACCATGATTGTGTGAACTGCATGGCTACTGATATGACACCTGCTTGCTGTAGTGTGCACCCCAGGGAGGTATGCTTACTAACACTATTAATGTCTGAGCTGCATGCCCTCTGCTGTATCACAGGCATGCTGCATGCCATCTGACAAATCACATGCATGGTGTGTGTGTGTGTGTGTGTGTGTGTCTGTGTTTGTGTGTGTGTGTGTCTGTGTTTGTGTGTGTGTGTGTGTCTGTGTTTGTGTGTGTGTGTGTGTCTGTGTTTGTGTGTGTGTGTGTGTGTGTGTGTGTGTGTCTGTGTTTGTGTGTGTGTGTGTGTCTGTGTTTGTGTGTGTGTGTCTGTGTCTGTGTCTATTGTACTTTACAGTATTTCTTTGTATTCACAGGTGATGTAGGTGCGTTACCCTCCTGCGGTCCATCTGATGTTAGTGTCCCCACAGATACTAGCGGTGATGAACATATGCATGAGGTACAGGCAGGGTTGTCAGGGGCTGAATCTGTGCCAATGGTTACCATCCCAGCTATGTCCCCCTCTTCCGCGCACACAATTCTGCTGCCAACACATACCGCATCACCAGTGGCCATAGAGGAAGGACAGTCAGCATCTGTTAGCGTGGAACAGGAACGTGTGGTGGCTACAGAAGGTGTGTCTACACACCATGGTGTCAGTGTAATGACTGCAGATGTGCCACACAGGCATGTGGCCGGTGCTGCTCATAGGAGGACCTCTGGCAGACATGCACCTGCAGGACAGAGCGCAGTAGCTGGTATCACCAGACGCATGTTCCAGACTGTAATGGCGGCACAGGCACGTGCTGAATGGCAGAACAGAGAAGGGCAGAGGCTGCAGAGGGCTGCTATCCATACCCTAAATGACAACATCCAGGCATTGGCAAATGCTCAACAGCAGATTGCTGATGTTCTGGATAGGCGATTGGGTGATATGGTCGGAATCCTTGACCGAGGCATGGCAATCCGCGAGCGGGAGCTGTCTCATCTGGTAGGAGTGAGGCGTAGGCCACGTGGATGTAGGCCAGCAACACCACCTAGCGTAGGTCAATGTGAGCGTGCCACCTCACATGCCCGCTCCCGTAGTGCCGGTAGCAGTAGCAGTGCAGCTGGTGCTGCGCTGTCAACACCAGGACACAGCAGGCCACGTGGACGTGGCCCTGGACATTCTCAGCGGGGACACGGTTCCAGCAGACATGGTTGTCGGACAGTAGCCACTCTGTACCTCCACCTGGTAGTGCCCGTGCAACCCCAGGCAGGCACAGGTCACGTGGCCGTGGATGGACACAGTGAGCTGTACAACCTGCTCTGTACAATCTGGGGCTGTCAATTATACCCTGTGTAGGCCTCACAAATGGCAGAACTGTGTACACATACACGCACACAGCAAACACAACTGTAGGGCTCCACAACATCCACATGCATTCTGAACAGACATGTCCAATCAACTCACCGGCCCTTACACACACACATGATGTTATCCATTGGTGCAGCCTATGTCCCTGGCAAACATATCACCCTGTGCATATGATGAAGCCTGTGCCACATCCCTGTCATCCACACCATCAGTGCAGGGTTATGCACAAATATTCTGATGCACAGGGTGAACAGAATAATGAGAGGTGTATGTAATATTACCTGTGTATGCATAGTGAGGGATGTGTATGTTGCAGTGGTTGTGTGTGAATACTGAGAGATGTGTATGTGACATAGGTTGTGTACTGTCGACATGCACCGGTCATATCATGTAGTGCAGGTGCAGCATGCATTGTGATGTGTTCACGGTATGTGTCTCGGTTACATCTGTAGCACCATGTTGGTTGTGATACCCTGATTCCCTCCTATGGTGTACTTGCATGTGCCTACAGGTAGCAGTGTTTGCAGTCCCCCACATGTAACTGTGGATTACTCACAGGCACGTCTGGCAATATCAGCATGCTACATGTACCCTCAACCTGACTGTTGGAAACACCAACATGACACAGATGTCTGCACATATACTGCACCTGACGCATGTGGTCAGTGCCACAGGCTACACTGGACAGAGACATGACATACATAACAGGACACATTACAGGTATGGTGACATGGTGCAGGGGTTGTACACAGCGGTCTGGCCAATGATGATGTGAGGTGTCACTTGGTAGCTGGAGGCCACACTGTGCAGCAGTAGGACCCTGTAACAGTACGGGAACATGGCCACATTCACGGGGTGTACACCACTATAATGCACACCCCATAGTGTGCAGGTGGGGACCCTTGCTTATGTGGTCATTACCCCCACAGTACTATGCACCCACATGACGTGTCACAGAGAAGGAACATGCACAGGTAGCCAGTATGGCTGGGACCTATGGCATCAACAGGGTAGTGCACTGCATCACCATTACAGGTTAGTCACCACGTGGGGTTAGTGATCATTTCTCACCGTATATTAGCATACACCCTCACACCAAGCACCAGACATACATACAGATACACACACACACACTGTGGTGACCACACATGTGTATACGGACAGCCGATGTGTGTGATGCACCACACCGGCCGACGTCATGCTTCCCACACTGACGTATGTACAGATCTCTACAACGGTGTACAGGGTTGTGTAACAACTGGGACATATTCCCAGCGATATGTGGCATCTCTGGTCACACATTTGGACACACATGGCAGTGCTGGGAATGATACACCTGCCATATGATGGCACGTTTGATAGACATGCAGCGGTATTGATTGCATTATGTGTACCAACGCTATATCTGGCAAATGTGCTGCTTTATGCACACGGGAGGTTGTAGGTGTTACAGGTGCCATGTGACATATAGTTGGTAACACCTGACCTATGTGTATGTATTATGTCAGCACTGTCACGTAACAGCGACATAGCATACTGTTTGCACATGGCATGATAGGATGGCGTGTGACACAACTGTGAGCCAACCCCTGCACACATACATCTACACAGGTGGTTCACCACGTTATGTACACACATCCCTCCATATGTGCTGATTGTATGTCACCGTATACAGGTGTTAATGATGGGTCTGCATTGCGACTGCATGTCGTAGTTAGGTGCAGCTATGTTACGGACATTGGCCACTGCACATGCATGGTTGCTGCATGCACAGTACAGATGTCACATGTGTCTCCTGTTGCCATGTTTGTATGCATCGCTATTGTTGGACATGTGTGTTGACATACATAACACATGGACTGTGGTATGATATCACGGGTGTCACAGGCGACCAGTACAAGGGTATGTGTCCCGGTCAACATTGCTACCCCCTGTAGTGTGAGCATTCAATAGACATGGACCCACCTTCCATTTGCGTGTGTAGCATTGATTAGGCCACTGTTATGCACGAGGTACATCAAAGGCTATGTATGTATGTGTTGTGTGTGCAGTCCATGCACACATCCACACAATCACATGTATGACATATCCAGAGGTGTGTTCATTGGTGTACAGCAACAGTCAGGTGTCACAGCTGTGTAAGGGCTGTGGTATGTCTTGATCCGACCTGTGCATGTATACTGGTATCATTACAATGCATAACACCTGTTGGATCCCTGTTGGTACATGTGTACTCTGCACAGCTGGTGTACACCTCTGTACAGCCCAGTGGTCATGTGTCACATGGTGTTGTGGTACTGTAAGGCTGTGTAGTGCTTCACCGACGACATGGTGCTGACTTGACAGCTACAGTGTACACTGCAGTGTGTACGTGTGTGACCTGCACCTGTGACAGCTGTTATGGCAGCTGTGTGTGTGTACAGGTCACTGCATGTGTGACCGCCCTGTGCGTGAGGACAGTTATACCTTACTGTGCCCTTCTGTACTGTGCCCTTCTGTGTGTACACTCCATCTGCATGCACGACAGGCCTTTGCAACAGCTAAGTGTGTGAGCATGTCCAGTATGCTGTTGTGTAGATGGACACACAGTACAGTCCATGTACGCAGTTGTGTAGATGGACACACGGTACAGTCCAAACTGAGACCTTCCATGTTTACACTCCATCTGCATGCAAGACGGCCCTTTGCAACAGCTAAGTGTGTGAGCATGCCCAGTATGCTGTTGTGTAGATCGACACACAGTACAGTCCGAACTGACGTATATTACCAGGTGTGCGGCCATGGCCAGTGACACCTTGTGTCGGTGATGTCCCTCTGTGCATGGGCATGGCCGTTGACATCCTGTATTTCCATGGTGGTCATCCAGGCAACAGATGTCCATCTTCAACGTCAGGATGGATGCCTACCGAGTACACACTGAGTGACTATCTGGAAGGGTGTACTGTCTGTGGTGCGTACTGTGTCTATGTATTGTTGTTGTAGTGCTCCATACATGTATAGTTGCCCCGAGTACACCACTGCCGTGTGGTTGTATACGTCTAGTGATCGTACACTCTCTACACAATCCCTGCCGGCGTCCTGCCATTTGTGGATGTTGACACGCACCTAGAAGAATGCCTGTGGGACTGCTGTGTTTAGTAATCTCGGTAGCGCGTTCTGTAAATGCGTCATGCTGTAGTGTGATAGGGTAGTTAGGTGTAAGTTCGATTCCCAGGCCTGCCAAGTGTGTGTGTGTGTGTGTGTGTGTGTGTGTGTGTGTGTGTGTGTGTGTGTGTGTGTGTGTGTGTGTGTGTGTGCATGCTCCCGTCCGTCTGGGGACTCAGGTTATGCTTTTAGATGCTTCTCACCACAGATATATCCTGCTGACGTCTTTGCCTTTGCGGATGTTGACACGCACCTAGAAGAATGCCTGTGTGTCTGCTGTGTTTAGCAATCTCGGTAGCGCGTTCTGTAAATGCGTCATGCTGTAGTTTGATAGGGTAGTTAGGTGTAAGTTTGATTCCCAGGCCTGCCAAGTGTGTGTGTGTGTGTGTGTTTGTGTGTGTGCATGCTCCCGTCCGCCTGGGGACTCAGGTTATGCTTTTAGATGCTTCGCACCACAGATATATCCTGCTGACGTCTTTGCCTTTGTGGATGTTGACACACACCTAGAAGAATGCCTGTGTGTCTGCTGTGTTTAGTAATCTCGGTAGCGTGTTCTGTAAATGCGTCATGCTGTAGTGTGATAGGGTAGTTAGGTGTAAGTTCGATTCTCAGGCCTACCAAGTGTGTGTGTGTGTGCATGCTACCGTCTGCCTGGGGACTCAGGTTATGCTTTTAGATGCTTCGCACCACAGATATATCCTGCTGACATCTTTGCCTTTGCTGATGTTGACACGCACTTAGAAGAATGCCTGTGTGTCTGCTGTGTTTAGTAATCTCGGTAGCGCGTTCTGTAAATGCGTCATGCTGTAGTGTGATAGGGTAGTTAGGTGTAAGTTCAATTCCCAGGCCTTCCAAGTGTGTGTGTGTGTGTGTGTGTGTGCATGCTCCCGTCCACCTGGGGACTCAGGTTATGCTTTTAGACGCTTCACACCACAGATATATCCTGCTGACGTCTTTGCCTTTGCGGATGTTGACACGCACCTAGAAGAATGCCTGTGTGTCTACTGTGTTTAGTAATCTTGGTAGCACGTTCTGTAAATGCATCATGCTGTAATGTGATAGGGTAGTTAGGTATAAGTTTGATTCCCAGGCCTGCCAAGTGTGTGTGTGTGTGTGTGTGCATGCTCCTGTCTGCCTGGGGACTCAGGTTATGCTTTTATACGCTTCGCACCACAGATATATCCTGCTGACGTCTTTGCCTTTGCGGATGTTGACACGCACCTTGAAGAATGCCTGTGTGTCTGCTGTGTTTAGTAATCTCGGTAGCGCGTTCTGTAAATGCGTCATGCTGTAGTGTGATAGGGTAGTTAGGTGTAAGTTCAATTCCCAGGCCTGCCAAGTGTGTGTGTGTGTGTGTGCATGCTCCCGTCCGCCTGAGGACTCAGGTTATGCTTTTAGACGCTTCACACCACAGATATATCCTGCTGACGTCTTTGCCTTTGCGGATGTTGACACGCACCTAGAAGAATGCCTGTGGGTCTGCTGTGTTTAGTAATCTCGGTAGCACATTCTGTAAATGCGTCATGCTGTAGTGTGATAGGGTAGTTAGGTGTAAGTTCGATTTCCAGCCCTGCCAAGTGTGTGTGTGTGTGTGTGTGTGTGTGTGTGTGTGTGTGTGTGTGTGTGTGTGTGTGTGTGTGTGTGTGTGTGTGTGTGTGTGCATGCTCCCGTCCACCTGGGGACTCAGGTTATGCTTTTAGATGCTTCGTACCACAGATATATCCTGCTGACGTCTTTGCCTTTGTGGATGTTGACACGCACCTAGAAGAATGCCTGTGTGTCTGCTGTGTTTAGTAATCTCGGTAGCGCGTTCTGTAAATGCGTCATGCTGTAGTGTGATAGGGTAGTTATGTGTAAGTTCAATTACCAGCCCTGCCAAATGTGTGTGTGTGTGTTTCCAGCTGCATGACAACAGTACATTGCTTTTACAGTATTCACTCACCATAACATCTGTGCGGCGTCTTTGCCTTTGATGCCGCTGTCTACAGGCTAGACGTATGCCTGTGTGATTTCCGTGATCTACTACTCACAGTTGCACGTTCTGTCACTGCGTAATGCTGTTGTGTGGTACAGTGGTTACGTTCGTGTTCTGCTCACAACCCTGCCACGTGTGTGTGTGTGTGTGTGTGTGTGTGTGTGTGTGTGTGTGTATGTCTGTATCTCTCTCTCTCTCTCTCTATATATATATATATATATATATATATGTATATATATATATATATTTTTTTTCTGCCCATAACTCTGCTCTTGCATGGACAGCTGACTGTTTCATGTATTGCATATTTGCATAGCTTTCACATACCAATGGGGTATGTTGCAAATCCCAACATTGTCCATGCAACGTCCGTGTTACGGCGGTGTTACACGCCCTTACAGGCGTTTGCTGTATATCTTGGCAGATATCTATCCTTGCTGTACTCTCACTCTACTCGTACACGCCGGAGGCTTCATGTATCATGGCCTAGTTTTGCTGTGTGTATGTCTATTTGTGCTGCGTGCATGGCTGTGGGTATGTCCCACTATCATCATTTGTAAAGGTGACAGCCCTATAGGTACTTCATGTAGACTGCTGTGTCATTTGACATGTCAGCACATACCTGCGGACAGTACTGAATGTCCTACTGCAGCGCTTTTCATACCTTCTGCGTTATCTTGCAGTCGATAATGCTGTTTCCTCACACATGTATCTGTTTCTGATCATACCACTCCACCTCCTAGAGCAAACATCTGGACAAAGCCTTAACTGATAGTGGGACACATAGGGGCAGTATTGACATGTTGCTCTTACAAACGTAGATAGTTGACACAATAATAGGTTTTGCATTAGTATGACTTTTCTGACGGATTTGGTGTCTTAAACTCACATGTTTGTCATTATTTCATGACTTCAGTTATCAGGAATTTGCCAGAATGGTACTGATGTTACGTGGAACACACCAAACATATGAGGCAGAACTCTGCACATTCTGCGTAAATCTGTACAGTTGTGGAGTATGTGTCTGATACAAGATATTAACTTTCTGACACCAATACACACACTGTATGGTGGCATCACAGGCCACATGCCATTACATTTATATTGCAGGACACACCCACCCAGAGGGTTGTATTCCTCACACAGGCCAACAGCTGCTTATCCACACTAATTAGTCTATCATGTACTGTATGTATACGGTATTTGCGCTTTCCGTCAGTGGCAGAGCTCACGTACGAGTATGGGGGACTGGACATTGTAACGGTGACACTGCATGACACCCTAAGGGACACATTTCTTTTGAGACTATTAACCTTCCACATTGACTTTCACAGGGCATATGTTGTCATTCACATTTGTCGGAGTACATGCGTATGACTTGTACATGTTTTGTCATTTGTCCTGATGTCTTTCTTCTCACCTGTCCACCTAGTATCCCTAGTTCTGTACATGTATTTTGGACAGGTTACCTTCATACCCCTAACCTGTATACATTATGGGTAAACGCCCTGACGTTTGACCTTTGCCCTTGTTACATTTGTCATAGTAATGTGCCTTTCTGGTAAATTGCTGGCAAGGCATTACGAACTGTGCAGTTAGATAATAGTGACTGACATTTCTATGTCATGATTAGTAACACTCATAACATCCATATTCCTGGCTATGCCAGTATTCTATCAACGTTCTGACTTTGTCTGGGGTATATCTAATATAGTCCCTATTTGTATTTCATGTACTATGCCTTAGTGCAGCTGTCTTATTCTGACAGTTTGCCAGTTATGGTTACCATCTTGGTCGTACACATGTCCATCCATGATAATCGCCTACATGACACTGATATAGGGCCCTACATATTCCCACAATGGTTTACGCAATATCCAGTGGATGGTTTGCCCCATTATTGAGAATATAGGCGTGTGCTATACCCACATCACTCCCACGGGGCGGGCCTAATAAATCTCTGCCAAACAACACCTAGGCTCATACCCATGATTCCCATACCTGACACCCCTCCACAGTACCCATTACACATGTTTAATGTGAGCGGTACTGAAGTGCGGAGACACTTATATGCACTCCCCACTCTCCGGATATCAGTTCGTACGTCATACATTCTATAGACACATGTGTCATTACCCTTGCACCTGCTACTGTTGCATGTACAGCTATATCGTATTTGCTGAGGTCACTTATTTTGCGTCAATGACGGTTGACACTACGTATGGATCCATTTTTGGGGTCCTGCAATGGACACCTATATGCATGTTTAAAGTGTAGAACTTGCTGGACTGTCACTTTCTGGCCAATGGTTTGTTCAGCGGTTTATTCACCTTTCGTGCATGTCTGTTTGTCTACCCATATTAGCTATGCCGTGGCCTATTTATGTACATATGTCATATCTACGGGACATATGTTTGTTGTGTATACATATATACATGTACAGACCTCATTTCATAATCTGCTTTGGTTTACGTCTGTGGATTATGTGTATACACATATATCTATATCCATAGCATACCTTTCCACTGTACAGATTGTCGCAGAGTGTACAGCTGGTTGCCTATTTATCTTCAGTGTGTTTTTCATAAACTTGTGTCTATCTGGCAATGTAGTGGCATTTCATTTAAGACTTACATTGGGAAATACTGGCAAGCAGTTCAGGTTACGACTGCATACCCTTCAGAGAATCCATGCTACTGACACACCCGTTATTCTATCCACTTTCTATGTTTGTTCTGGCACAAATCTGGGGTTTGTCCCTATTTGTACTGGTAGTTTGCATGCCTTTGTCCGGTTTCATACTTTACGGGGTTAACAGGTTTGAGCCATGTATATCTAACGTGGGGGAAACAGCATTCATTTACTATGCTGTGAGCGGATCACACATGTACAGGCGCACTTGCATTTATATGTTGTGGGTTACATCTGTTTAATAACTGTGTGCTTGCGCGGCCTTTCATACGTCTGACCGTAACACTTACTCATCTGTAGTCCGGTTTACGGACTGGTGTGAAACACACGGTTCACCTTTACGTATTTAACTGTGTGTACAGCACAAACGCATTCATTACACTTTACAGGGATATCTGCAGTGGTCATAGGTCAACCGGGACTGCATTCACATTGGACGGATGCCGGAAACAGTATTCTATTGCTGTTCCGCCTCATTGATATGCATACCCAAAGTACTTAGTTACATCAACATACGCCTCACCGCTTCACTTACAACACAGGCATCCATTCCCCTGCTGTGGGAAATGCGGTACTACATATTACACATTCCGTATTGCCTACTGCTGTGGACCCCAGCTGCATTGTTAATCACTCTGAGGATATGCAGAACACCAGGGAATATAGTCGTATCACATACACATTTCTGATTGTCAGGGTGTTCATGTAGTGATCTGGGTATGGGCTTGTCCGCCTGGTGAACGGAACTTCCCTGGCCGAGTTCAAATGTCAGATGAAGCATGTGGACAGGGAGCATCTCCCTATTATGAACATTTTACCTGCATTTATAGACACATGTTTGGGCACCTATCAGGAGCTTATTCTGTTGGCTGTACATATTATGGGTGAGGTTGTTACGGTCCATACTCCACCGTGGGGGGGGGGGGTTCCCATTCACATTTGACTATTACCTGTATTCATTCATACGGGGATTATTTTCTGGAACATGTTGTGACTACAGGTATGCAGTTGTACATTACACAAATGTCATGGCTTGTTACTGTACATATGTACGGACCATACCTCTCAACCTCTTTGAGCAACAAATCTGCGCAAACCCTACATGATGGGGAGAGTAAGAGGGACACATTTTAACTAGTTTCCTTACAAGCTTATAACGTTGATAGAATACTAGGTTTTGCATTGTCATGAGTCTTCTGCGGGATGTGGAGTGCTATACTTAATGTTCATTATTTCGTGACGTCAATCCACACCTATTTACCGGACAGACTCAGGTTGTCGGAGGCACACAACACTATGAGCCGACACTCAGGTCATTCTGCGAATATCTGGACAGTTGAGTGATATGGTACGAACCTCTGTAATACGCTGTTGTGTTCTGGCACAGAGGAAGCTCGGCATTAGGGACAGATGTCAAGACGTGCTGGCAGACAGTTGAGTTTCAGATTTCATACTCCGGACATTAATGTCATTGTGCAAACTGTCATTCTATGATATATCTATGTTTATCCATCCACATGGATATATTCCTGCATGCACCTGTTATGCATTCTACAGATCTCACTCCTCTGAGCTCTCCATACTCCTGCTCCTCTCTACCCTCCAGCTTAACCAGACTTAGCTGACACTCACTTGACTCCCAGTATGTCATTGTTGTACATTTCTGTATTACCACTACAGACTCTGGATTTGCACTGTCTTATTATGCACATGTTATGCATGTGTATTTCCTGACTGTATGCCTTTTACTCTTGTATTTTACCTTTAACATTATGTAGCCTTTATTTCCTTGTATTGCTTGTGGGGCTTTTCTACCTGGGCCTCCGATGTTACTGGGCACTTCTTCGCCCAGTGGACTTCCCGGGTACTCAGACTGCACATACATGAATAACTTCTAACAGCTATCTTTGCATATTGTACCTGCTGTTGTACCTTTGTCTCACTTGTAGTCACAGCTCTGTCCAGATATCTAACTCACATGGGTTGTCTGGTATGGTCAGTCATGCCGGCACACACTCGGTATCCCTCGCACTTCATCAGGGTTCTCCTGTTAATGTCGGGTGTCTTCCTCACCCTTCTGCCATTTGCCACTATGCCAGTGCGCGATATATTCTCCCGCATATTTGTGTGGGGACACGTGCATCACGGGAAGGTGTTCTATCCTGGGTACTGGGTTATGCATGACCACTCAGGTCTGGACAGTGTCTTGGACCTGTACTTCACGTTCTGACTTGTGTCCAGATATGTACAGGATTGGACATCTTGTCGTCATACCCATTCTACTATTTACACAGGTTACTTATCCCGTAAGGGATATTCCAGTAATTGGACCATTCCACACAGAAACGATATCGAAATGTATTTTGGCTTTATGAAAATGTGCAGGGGGTTTAACATGCAGGGAATACATGGTTTGCTATCCTGACACTGCCTAGGGTGACAATACCTACTACGTATGGGTAGGGGTCGGTATGTGTAGCTGTGTCTGCAACGGACCAGTGGGCCACGTACGGGTGGATTTGGTGGACGTTCTGTTATGGGGCTGGGTTGTGTGATGTGGAGGGTATGCTGGGTAGCCCATTATGCAGCCAGGTGTGTTGCATTTGTTATGGCCAGTTCCATCAGGACCAACCTGTGGGTATGTGACGGTGACATATCTATACATTTTGATCGCACATTTACATGATACATATGTTTGTGGGATTGTGTTCTACACTATGGCCTGTCTGCTCATCTTGTAGCTGTTTCTCCATGTGCTTGTGTTTATGTCCACTTCACCCGCTGCCCCCTCCTATACCTCTGGTTCACCTTTTCTGCATACGACACAGTGTCGCCTTTGCGGGTTTTACCATTACCCATCCACCCCTCACATGCATATTACTCACATCCGATAGCTCACTACTTTTGTTGTTGGGCCATGACACGGCCAGAGTAGCACATTGACTGCCCTACAGGTGTCAGGTACCTTTATGGTTGTGTGGACTACCCTGCCATGTTTGCTTCCAACGTGCTATACCTCACACACATAGGTACACGCCCATACCTCACTTTCGTTACTTAGTTGGTATACCCGGGTACTACCCGTTCGGCTGTGTCACATACTAGTTTGGCTTCTGCCGATGACTCCCGGGATTTGCACATCTGTTGTACTCATTGGGGGGATGGCACCTTTTCCGGTGTCCATGCTATTCCTTCCACATATCCGACTGTTGTGGACAATGCCTCCCCACAGTCTACGGTACTGTTTACACCTTTTCAATTGGCTGCAATGTAACATTTGTGGTGGACACAACACATTTTCCACGCCGACACATACCCACGGTCAGTTCGGCAGATAGAACTTACAACTCTTGCCTATATCTAAGCTTTAGTCTTGTAGCATTTCAGTGGCTTATTCTTTTTCTTATGACATTTATGTAATATACGTGTGGAGAACAACTGTTTAATGCCACTATTACATGACGTCTGAGAGATAATTATGTCCTATAATCTCTGCACATTTGCCATGTTTACATGCTTGTGTCAGGACACATCTGGCCACAGCGGTACTGTTGCTCGCAAAGTGGGACAGGTGGTATTCTTAGTCGATGGTACGGGTCATACTGTTCCTTTCGGCCTACATGTGTCCTTATTGTTGTAGCTGTTTCTATGCTCCTGATTCGTTTACATGTGTATTCTATTCCCTATCACATTTGTTATGTGGGATACAGACATACCTTTTGTATGTGACTATTACATCCCTTGTGGGATATGATTCGGACATGACAGTCACTACATATATCTACTTTTCTCCTCGTGTATTTTGTTATGGATACATCTGCACAGCTATATACCCCCCCTCACATTATGGGTCAGCTGGTGACCCTCTCCATTGGGCTGGACGTACCTCCTGGCGGCGCCCTAGCATATGATATGTTTCACTTCCACATGGTATAGCTATAAACACTACGTTGGACCACACGCACGCGGTTTTTCTGTCATTTGTTCACGGGTAGGGACCTGTTATTCCCTATCGTGCATTTGTGTTTGCTTCTTCCTTTTCTGTTCGCAGGGACTATCTTGCATGCTTTGTATACGTTTCAGTCTCCACGGACACTGATAGGTGCGAGTATTACTGCAGGCGGACTTTACTATTCAGCAGTTTAGGTTGCTCATCGACAACTGACATTGACACGCCTCCGCAACCGATGCGCCCCATGCACTCGCCAAGACGTTTCCTATGCACGTGGCTGTGGTGGCTGCACGCCTTCATTAATATGCATATGGCACTACTACTCCATATATAAGCCGCACGGCCGGCGCAAGCCTTACACCATCCTTGCGCCGAGTTTCATGAATCCGGGGGACTGTCTTGTCTCTACTACAGATTACTTGCATAGACCAATATACAAATACACATTTACATATTAATATCTGAACCTAAAACAACAAAATCCATGGAATTCAAATGTGCACAATGATATCATCCCCAAAAGCCAAAAGAAAATCTTCTAAAAATGTGTTTAATCGACACAATCTCAAAACACTATAACAAAAAAAAAAAAAAAAAACCTGATCTCTTTTCACAGAAACTTGTTATTGGCCAAGACACCAAAGGGAGTATACATAGAGGTTACTGAGTGCATTCTTTCACAACCCAGTGTACTTGCAATTGCAACAGAGAGCCCTGTGTGCACATTCTGTTATTAAGGCAATTCTCTTCTAGAAATTGTGCTAACGTGTGGGCCATGTACAAACAACCATACACATGATGTACGTATAGCAATGCATACAATGTCTATGGATATTCCAGTTTAAAAATAAGTTTAGTCATTGTTTCTGGTGTTGATCAAAGACAAGACAATTGTCTTGTCTTGGTCTACAATTCTGTACCAACTCCCAATCTCCCAAAATGCATTCCCACAAACTCAAACACTCAAAACTATCTGCTTGACGGCCTAATAGACAGCTTCATCAGTTCTCAAAATAAAATGAGTTTTGTGAGAAAGCACACAATAGAAACACTGATTTTTTTTTTTTTTGCAGAGGCAAGTCCTTCTGCACTCCCAGATATGAGCACCTTTGCTACTACTTTCCTACTCCTTCTTACTCAGAGGTTGCTGCACCTCAAAGAAACAGGAAAAGTTCTCAAGAATAGTATAAACATGTTGCTGTTTGCTAAAATGCTTTGATCCTGGAGGAAAAAAAAACATGCAATGAGAGCAGATAAACATATATTGCTGCAATATGTAACACAAAATACAGTGAAGGTCCAGCCAGAAAAAACATCTACCACTTGACAATGTTTTTAAAAGATTTTTGCAGGGTGGCAGCTCCTTTGCATGAAGCACCTCATTCCCCAAGCTTATATATATTTATATGTGCGTGTGTGTTGTGTGTGTGTGTGTGTGTGTGTGTGTGTGTGTGTGTGTGTGTGTGTGTGTGTGTGTGTGTGTGTGTGCATGTATATATATATATATATATATATATATATATAGATATATACAGTATGTATGTATACATTTAACAATACCACAGTCATACAAACACAAGGGAAAAAGAAGAAAAGGCTACACATAATTCTATCACTGCCAGTTCACAAATTGAAATCCACTGCAGATAACAGAGATTGAGTTAGGTCTCTGAGCTAGCACTAGATGCCAGAGATAGCCCTTACATATTACCTTATGTCTTTGAAACAATAAAAAAGTTAAAGTAAAATGGGGAGGGGTATTCAAAGTCTACACCCTTGATACAGCAACAGGAACTTTAACCTTCTATCCATACATCTATCACTCTCTTTTTTTTGCATATGGTGGCATAGTACCACTTCAGTAGTGACCATCCTCAAGCCAATGCTTACACAGCCAGGTGGTTAGTCTTGATGCAGAAGGCTAAGCCCTAATGCAAGAGCTTTAATCTTCTCTGCTAACAAACAAATTAGCATCAGCGTATAATTTGCTGCATAATAAAAAGTATGAAACTCTAATGTCTGGCAATATTCACTGATTACAATATTCCATGAGTTATGAGGGACAAGGGATATAAAGAAGTAACAGTAAGAATGTATTGTAAAATCAAGGACAGGTGAGAGGGATAGGTGTGTGTCATGTCCGTGTGGGAGAGGCTTTGCGACAAAGCTGGCAAGAATACTAAAAAATACCATGGAGAAATTTGAAACCATTACTTGGACCCATGCAAAGTTAACACAGCAACAGGTCTATAATAAAGACTGACAATACCAACAATATTAAGAATGAAACTCTAATGTCTGCCATTATTGACTGACTGTAATCATCCGTGATGTATGAGGAGTACAAAAAAATAACAGGATACATCAGAGACTTTGTCAGTTCAGGGACAAGTAAGAGGTATGTTGGTGTGTGTGTGTTTTTGACTGTGTGCATGTGTGTGGCAGAGTCAATGGGGTGTCTGTGTGCAAATGCAATGCATGGGCCTCCACGGGGACCTACTGCAGGAAAGTGCTGATTTGCACTTGATGTATTTAAGGATGATTTAGCAGAGACATGTACATCAGTCATTGATGAGGTCTTTTCTCATTATGGCTGACATATCTCTGAATCGAAATTTGAAGCAGTCTCTTTTGGGCTCAACTCTTACCACCTGTGATAAAGTTCTATCTGAATTCCTGGGTACAGCTTTGTGCATTCAAGTTTCAGCAACTAAACAATCATGAAGGAAGATGAAATTTCAATAGCAACTATTTAAACTTCAGCAACTTACTGGCAGCCCACAGAAGACTAAAAAGGCAAGTTGTTAAATTATTGCTTGTGCCAAGGCATAAGTGTTTATTTCTGAAAATTTTCTGTTATTATATTAGTTTAATTTGAAATAGGCTATAAAGATATATGCAGTCTGATTAGAGTTTGAGATTTGGGTGGTTTTCTTGTAAGCAGAAGGCAGTGGATCTCTGATAACAAATTAATTTCAATGAGCTAAAAATGATGGGACTTATCCATGTGATTGTTAAATGTAACAGCCAGTCATTACCATGATTCTAATATAATTTTTAGTAGAAATGTGTGTGTGTGTGTGTGTGTGTGTGTGTGTGTGTGTGTGTGTGTGTGTGTGTGTGTGTGTGTGTGTGTGTGTGTGTGTGTGTGTGTGTGTGTGTGTGTGTGTGTGTGTCTTTTGCATTTGGATGTGGGTGTGGGTGTTCATGTGTAAAATTAAAATAGGTTCTATCTACATACCACTCAAAGCAAATTAACAGTTGTATGAGTAGTAACTATACCAAGAAACACAAGTTATGGTGCCCCAGAATTCTATGTTCCACTACTCATATTGTCCAAATTCTGGAACTTCCTACTGCCCCCCAAAGAAAAAAAAAAAGAAAATCAATGTCCCTTTTTATAATTTTGGAACAAAAATCAAGGCCAGGAAACTCTGCTGATACCTATTTTGATCCGGGCCAACTGGTGAATCTGGGCATTTTGAGGCAATGTTACAATTGCCTCATGTACACAGACAACCCTCTCCTCCTTCCACCAAACACTAATACATGCGAGAGATGCGATTATACAGCTAAACTGGACGCTAAGCTCTCTCAACCCAAGACTGGACCAGGCAGTCAAAATGAGAAGGGAATTACTTGCATCACACCACCAGTCTCGTATAGACCTATGAAACCAGCACCGGCAAAATCCACACATAGATACTCGAAAACATACTCGGAGGCTCTAAATAAAAATCTGCAAAAACAACAGAGACCTCCAAAGCAGACATCCAAGCAAACTCCACCCCCCCCAACACAAACCATGAAACACATACTTCACAAAACCAGTGTGCCATGCAATCACAGCCCTTAAGGCAAAATAACATACCCAACACACTAGTAATAGGTGACTCTATAGTCAGGCACACTGACGTCCCACTCACTAGGCTGAACAAGAAGAAGGTTACTGTTAGCTGCCTGTCATTTACCAGGATTGCCACATAACATAAGTACTCAGGTCACTTCAGATCAAGTACAAATATGACTCTTTCATTGCCCATGTTGGTGTGAATGACCTGAGCCGTACCTCCCTGGACTACATGAAAAGAGACATGGAGGAGCTCTCTGATCACCTAGCCCAGGCCGGTATGAACCTGACCCTGAATAGCATCCTGCCCTCACCAAGAATGATAGCATGGTATAGAGAAAAAATTATCAATTTCAACAATTGGCTAAGCTTCTGGTGTCATTCAAAGGGGATCCAGTGTCTGTCAGCCTGGGATGACATGCTTGACAAGCCACGTTGCTTCGCTAGAGACAGGTTGCACCTGTCACACTTAGGCTTTCGAATACTGGCCAAGACTCTTGCCACCCCCATAGTGCTTTTTTTAGGCAAGGCTCAAAAGACAAACCCACTGCCGTAAATAGGACAAGTAACAAAAAATTGAGGGTAATGCTACTCAATGCCAGAAGTCTAAACCTCAAAATGCATGCACTCGAGGCACTCCTTAGTATGGAGAAAATCAATATACGTGCAGTAACAGAAACCTGGTTTAAGGCTCCAGAGAGCACCCCAGCACTACCAGGCTACAACTCATACCATACATTTTAGCCACAAAACCCGGACCCTAATACAAAAGGTGGGGGAGTATCCATATTCATCAAGGATACCCACACCTCCAGGTTAGTGGCACAGCACGATGCTTCAGAGATCATCCACGTGCAACTAACAAAGGGCAAAACTGCTATTCAAATTATAGCTTGCTACAGATCATTCACCATGTCCCAGGACCCCCACTCTGCGTTCCTGGAAACACTGGGAAACATAAACGTCCTACCAAACACCGTGATATTGGGTGATTTCAATTTCCCAAACATTAACTGGGAGAACTACTCAAGTACAAACTCCCTTGCCCAACATTTCCTAGAATTTATAAACTCAAATGCCCTGGATCAACTGGTCAACACCCCCACCAGAGGTGACAACGTATTGGACCTGGTCATCACCAATATGGGCGACCGGACACTGGACATCAACCCCTCGTTGGTTAGATCTGACCATAAACTAATCACTCTGGATATCCACATTCCGCCACCACCCCTGGTCAAAGAAACCACTGTGAAAAACTTTTTAAAAGCAAACTTCACATTACTTAAGACCAAAGCAGGAAGTTTCAAAGCCCTCATGCTAAAGGATAACATTGTCCAAGCTACAAAATTCTTTACTAATGCACTCTACGGGCACCTACAAGAATTCATGGATTGTGCTATCCCAAACAAAACCAAGACTCACTCCTCCAAGAAAAGGAAACTAGTCTGTTGGACCCCTGCCATAAACAAGCTATTCAATAGAAGGAGGAAACTAGTACAGAAAAGAGTAAAATCCCAAGAAGGGAAGACATCCCTGATCAGTATCAGCAAAAAACTACGTTCCCTCATAAAATCATCCAAGGCTAGCTTTGAAAGAAAAATTGCCATGGACTCCAAAGATAGCCACAAGGTAGTCCTTAGCTATGTCAAGAATCTAAGTGGCAATTCTCAGATCTGCTCGGAGTTAGTGCAGAATGGTACAAAATACACTGAACTGACCAATATAGCCAACATCCTGGCAGACAGGTTCAGTGCAAACTTCACCCCCCTCTCACCCCCAAAAGGGCCCATAACTATACCAGAAGAATGTAGCGCCAAAAACACAGCATCAATGGGACCAGACAGTGTCCCAGGCTGTGTCCTACACAAGCTCAAAGATGAACTAACACCTCACCTAAACACACTGTTTAAACTCAGCCTCTCCACAGGCTATGTGCCCATAGAGTGGTGCAAAGCAACAGTTATTCCGCTCTACAAAGGTGGAGCCACAACGGACCCCGGGAACTATCACCCTATAAGCCTGACTACCTTGGTCTGCAAAGCTATGGAGTGCATCATCATGGATCTCATTAACAGAGACATTGGGAACCTCCAAACACTGGACCCTACCCAGTTCAGCTTTGTTAAGGGCAGATCATGCTTCCTAAACCTGGTGGACTTCTTTGAGATAGTTACCAAGGCTATAGATGAGTGAAAGGTAGTCCACACAGCCTACCAAGACCTCACAAAGGCCTTTGACACCATTCCCCACTCAGGTATTATAGACAAGCTCACCAGCCTGAACATAAACCCCCTACATCATGAGATGGGTTGCCAACTGGCTCATGGACAGAACCCACATGGTAAGAGTTGCAGGAGCTAGGTCTGACTCTAAACCAGTTACAAGTAATGTTCCCCAGGGCTCAGTCCTAGGTCCTCTTCTGTTCAGCATATACTCAGAGGTACAGGCAAGCACAGGAGGACTATGGCTGACCAAGTTCGCAGATGACTGCAAACTAGGGGCTATAATTGACTCTCCGGCTGACACAGACATCCTCCAAAAGGGTCTCACTGAGACAGATAGCAGGTGTCAAAACCATGGCCTCAAGCTAAATGCCAAAAAGTGCATAGTCATTCCCTTTGGAAAAAACAAAGTACCCACAAACTATCACATAGCTGGTAGTACCCTAAATATGGAAGACATAATAAGGGATCTGGGGACTCAAGTAGATAGTAACCTCTCCTTTGATAATCACATTGCCAAAGTGGTTTGAAAATCCTTCTATGTGGCCCACCTAATCACAAAAGGGTTTGCATCCAGATCGAAAGAGGTCATTGAGCCCCTCTACACATCACTCATCAGACCCATCATAGAGCACAATGCCCCATTTGGTATGTACCTTACAAGACACCTGCAACAACTGGAAAGACCACAGAAGTACCTCACCAAGAGGATCACTGGCCTCAAACAGATGCCCTATGCAGCTCGACTGATAAAACTCCAGCTGTACTTGGTTGCATACCGCCTACTCCGAAGTGATCTCTGCCTGACATACAAGGCCATGTCCAACCCAGAATTGATGGACATGCTCCACCTAAAGAAAACCATATCCTCTCGAGCCACATGCTCCAGGGATCTAAACCTCACCACAACAGTAAATAAGACATGCTGGAGGGATAGATTCCTGTCCCAGAGAAGTCCCATGCTCTGGAACAAGATTCCAATCTACATTAGGCAGAGCTCCTCACTAACCCTCTTCAAGAGAAACCTTGATGAGTGGATGGGAAACAGAAAGTTTACCCCAGGGATCACTTCAATGGCTCTGCTGGTAAGAGGCACAGGGAACTAATCTAAGGGGGCATCGAAAGCCAACACATTCCGGCTAGGCTTATAAATGCCTTCGGGCAGATAACCTAGTACCTACCTATGAACCTATGAACTTATGTGGTTATAACAGTCACTGTTATATGTAGTGTGAATGGGAGATACAGATCATCTGTCTGCTATAACTGTACTTGTTTCTCATTGGTGAGATTTACTCCACCAGTCTGTAAAACGTATGCAAGTATGCAATGGTTGTTCTGTCTTAGCTATCTGTAAATGCTGCTTGAGAAGTAACTATAGGTTTGGGGTCACAGCTGGCACATTCCTCATAAGGTCTGTATGGGCACTGAAGTACTAAATCAACACAGATTTCTACTAATGTTTTATACATTCTGTCCTATGATTTGTGTAATGCTTACAAAATATGCCAGATGACCCACATTTGAATATCATCTTTGGTGCTAGAAGAGCCAGGGTGGGGAGGATGGAAATGAGGGATCATTGTCAGTTCACTGACCTTTGGAGGTGGGAGCTGTTTCTGACTCACTGCATTGAGCAACACCAACTGGAAGTACTAGATATTACACTCATGGAGCACAAGCCTTCCAAGCACACTCTGCCTTTGTGCTCAAAAGACATACTGCAGACAGCAAGAGAACTGCAAATGAAAGGGTAAGCTGTTCTGAGCTGAAAGCTGTTCAACTCACAACCACCCACCTCCAGCACAGAAAACAAAATTTATGTACATACAATAACACTCTAGATTTGTGTTGTCTTCTTCTGCTCTGCTAAACAGATGCTTATCGGATCTGACATTAGCACCTGGTTTTCAGATCCAGGGCTCAGGCTCTTCCTCTACATATAATTCCCTCCTGTCCATATAATACCTCAGACTGAGTTAGCCTGCTTGCACCCTACATGTATTCCTAAAACCAATAACTGAGAGCAGCAGAAACTAAGATAACATTAGGAAACAGCTCCAAACTATGGATAGGTCCAATGCAGTCAACTGAGAGCCACAAAGATGACAATTTAGGTAAGGAGGATGGGGGAGGGAGGACATAAGACCAGTTGGAATAATGGTTATGGGTCTTTGCCTCCCATGCACCAGATGCAAGTTTCGCTCCTAACCTCTGGCCAATGTCTGTTTGGAGTTTGCATGTTCTCCCCCTGTCTCTGTGGGTTTCCTCCCACCTCTGAAAAACATGCTGAGTGTTTCTACCTCAAACTCACCAAAACGAATGGAGCTGTGGGCAGCAGCATAGACTCTACATGGTACCCCATAGCGGGAAGAGTTGTATAAACCAACCACTCTGGGCATCTACTGTGGTGCTCAGTATCCTCATAATAGGAGAACACAGATCACAGACTGCACACTGTGGCAAGACTAGCCACTAGATGATGGAAAATATGGCTTTAGCTGATTCGGTCATGTTGACTAATGTTACCAAATGGGCATGGGTATTTCCTGTTGATAAGTGGGTTAAGGACCTGTACTCTGATCTATACCAGGGACTCCTGCTAATGGTGGGAGGGGTGATGGGTCCCTGTTGGCTAGTATGTGCCTGCCATAAAGCCCAGCAGCCCTGGATCAATAAGCTACTAGCTGGTCAGTGAGTTTCCATTTCCCCAGCCTGGGTTACCTGGGATAGCTCTGTTGAGTGAAAGCTGGACGTAACTCCAATCAACCTGCCAAACATGAACAAAGAATTGCTACACTCATAGATTCACTAACAGAACACAGCTTGGAAGTGGTAAGCAGCAGGCTGGACATCCTATGCATCCTGGAAAAAAAGACTGAAGGGCAGTGCAGCAAGGCCAATTGGAATCCAGGGTCTATTATTCAGGAGGGCAGGCTAAAAATATGATGTGGGAATTGTGATGAGGGAGTGGCTTCAGAAGACAGTGAAGGATGTCATCAGAATTAGTGATAGTGAAGGAAAGCGTGCATTCAGACAGTGGTTGCAGGATTTACTAGATAAAGGAGGACAACATGAATTGGTATTAATAATGGGTTACTTGAATGCACATACTGAGATGACAGAGCCGGATATGAGGACTGCCTGGCTCCATATGTGTGGGGCAACAGGAATAAAGAATGAGAGGCCATTCTAGACTTCTGTATGGCAAATGGCTTGATAGTAGCCAACACATGGTTCAGAAAGAGAGACTATCACAAGATCACATACAAGAGTGGCCAACATGCAACTAGTAAGAAAAGGGCATTTGGGGTAGAATCAGTGATTGCAAAGTCATCCACAGTGACACAGTCAACGCACAGCATAAACCACTGGTTGCCACAATCAGTTGCAAGCAGAGAAGGCTCTAAGGTCAACAAGGACCAGGCTGAAGATCTGGAAATTGACTGGAGAGAAAGAACAACAGTTCAATGAATTACTCAGGGCACCAGCACTTCAAGAAGAGGAGGAAATAGGTGGAGTTTGAGAAGAATTACAGCACCTCAAAACATATGTGTGAGGATTACAGAACAGATGTGTGGTCGAGCCAGGTATGGAAATAAGGTACATAAGTAAAGCTGGTGGTAAAATGTAGAAGTCCAGGAAGTCATCAAAAGAAAGGAGTACAGGAAAAAGTGGGAGATAGAAAAGATGGAACAGACTAAGAAGGAATACTATTTGGCTAACAAAGAAGCTAAGAAAGGAGTTGAAATAGCAAAGAACAAGGCATCAGAGGCACTCTATCAGCTTCTAGAAATTAAGTCAGTAGATGGCACAAAGAAACTGTATCAGGTTGCAAAGCAAAGACAGAAAGATAAAGAAGATAGTCAAGACACTTTTCTTAAGGGATGCCAGCAACAACCTGCTCACTAGTCCATAGGACATCAAAGGCAGATGGAAGAAGTACTTTCATCAGCTTCTGAATGAAGAAAACCCCACAGAAGCTGTACTATCCCGACACAGCCTACAATGAGAGAAGAGGTGGAGCCCACCATAGAAGAAGTAAGAACAGCAATAAGGGAAATGAAGTGAGGAAAAGCAGCAGGGTCATATGAGGTCACAGCAGATATGATAATGATGCTGGGTGAGACAGGGAAGAAATGGATCCTGAGGGTACTAATAGCAGTGTGTTGAGAAATGCATATCCAAGATGACTGGAGAATAAGCATACTCATGCCAGTGTTCAAGAACAAAGAGGACATTCCCAACTGCACGCAGTACAGAAATATCAAGCTCCTGATTTTGTGGTCTGCTTCTGCTCCAGGGATGAAGTCAGCTGAAATTGTTTCCCCCTCTTCCTTTGGGGGGGGGGGGTCTATCATCAGAATAGTCCTGAACAAAACCCTGGGATTTATGGAACCATAACTTCTCCCACCGTGAGAAAGTCGTTTGGGTGTGTGTGTGGAAAAATGTCTGGCCATAGCAGACAGGGTTTTGCCCTTCTGCCCACTTCTGGTGAGCGTTTCTTTGACCTTGAGTCTGAAAAGTGTCGAACCATCAAAGGGGACATTGACAAAGGATGTCTTAGAGCTCTCTCCAGTCATAGAGACACATACAAGGGTGCCGGTAAATGGCAATGTCAGAGCCTGCAGCTCTTAATATGCCATCAGCTACATTTGAAAACAGCCACATGGACATGTTAGACATTGACTGGATGGTGGTTAGCTGTGATTCACAGTCTTCTTTATATTGATAGGCAGGTTACATGAGAGGGACTTATAAATCTCCTTGGTCAAGTCTCTCTAGAAATGTGTCATATAGGTTAGGTATTTCAGTGCAAATAAAGCAAACATTGCTGAAGTGTAATTCCACTTTCTGAAGCTGTTCAGTGCCCTATACTTACTGCTCTGGGGAATGAACAAAGTTTCTCTGTTCAGAGAGCTCCTTTTTCATGGTTGCCAAAACCACAGTGGCAACTATGGCAGGATCCTTATTCCAATACTGCCTATTTCTAGGGGAAACCAGGATCTTGTCTGGTTTTCTTGGGATTGAGTCCAACACACTGAGTTCCTTCCAAGTCCACTGAGAAAACAGACCAATGAGCTTATCAGCAGGAGGGACTACCCAGGAAGTATATTGGCCCACCCCAAAAGCATCAGGGAATACCAACCACTGTTTGGAGGGAGCGTAGACCAACCCCCCTCACTGTTTCATCAGTTCAAGGATATCTCCAAATGAGATGTCTTCTATGGGAGATTTTTAGGACCCCCTCCCCTTCTCCAAAGTTGGTATCTTCCATGAGGGACTCCTGAGGGGAAACCAGATATCTAATAGGTTCATGGGTAGGTACTAGACTATCGGCCCAAGGGCCTACATAAGCCTTTTGCATGTCCATTTCCTATGACCTTCCCCAGTGGGAGGCCCTGGAGATGACCTGGGACTGCAAGGAGAACTCACCAGGCAAGAGACTCTTTGAGACTTATTGAAACTGGCTGACCCTATCTGACAGGATGACTGGAAGGAGAGGGTGCAGAATCTAATGGGGATCAGGATGGTGCCAAATGGAGGCAAAAGACCTCCTTTCTTGACCTGGATAGTACTCTTTCAAAGGCCTTGAAAGCCAAAGCTGAAACCAGAGCCAAGGAACAATCCTTAGACTTCAAAGATCACAGTGAAGGAACCTCTGACTTGGCTGAAAAGCTGACATCAGTGGCAATCTTTCTAAGGCAGAAGCACCCAAAGGCAGGGATGGCTCTAATAACCTGGGAGCTGATCCTGAACCCCAGGCACTGCCCCGGCCTTGTAGCCCTAAGACTCTTCCAGATCTGACAGAATCAAACTCAAATGGGTAAGGGAACTGTTGGACTCAAAGCTGACAAGGTCACACCACAGGAATCACTCACAGCTGTAAACTCTGAATCCAAAAACTGGACCAGAAAAGGAGATATCAACAGAGTGGTTGTTGACGACCCTGGGGAGGGAGGTACTGGGAGGACCCCCAACTGGATCTGTGTCCACAGAAACTTACATATTATCCTGGTGATGCTGCCTTCTGACAGCCTCCTTGATGAATGAATGGACCTAAAGGAGACGTCCACTGAGGATGAGCTAGAAGACTGGTGTACTGACATTTCCTGTAAGATGGCAGAACAGAGCTAAGGACTGATTAGCTCCAGAGAAAATCTGCTTGGAGGAAAAAGTGATTGAATCTGGAGCATCTCCTGAATCATCACTGGATCTATCAGTCTCAGCATTTTAGAAGTCTGACTAGAAGGACCCAACAGGTCTGGGGATCTCTTCCAAGCTCTGTCTTTGTCATCAGTTCTTTCTTTCTGTTTCTGTTTCTCCTTTTCTTTGCTCTTCTCTCTATCTCTCCCTTATTTCTTTTTATTTCTCCCTTGCTTACTTGGACTTATCCTCCCATCTTCTTAGATGGCAGGGAAGCAGATGACGAGTCAGGAGGAGTCAATTTTCTTGTTGGGGCAGAGTAAACTTACTTGTTCTTGTGGTCAGTGACAGCTCTGGTGATGAGAACAACAGCTACATTGACTGTACTATAGTCGAAACACGGAAGTTCAAAATAGTAATGTCGACGACAAAAAAACAATCTAGGACTGTGTTTTAACATGGGTGAGGGTAGGGAGATGTTTGTAGTTCTGAATAATACTGAACACCTACCCACTGTTAAAAAAAACCATTTAATTTTTTTTTTGTTGTTTGTTTTATTATTTTTTTCTTCTCCCGTGTTCGACTATAGTACAGTCGATGTAGTGCCGTTCGACATTTCAATAGTAAACCCAGCTCTGGCCCTGAATGAGGCACAGGACTCACACTCAGTTTCTAGGTGATTTACACCTAAACAGTTTACACACAACACATGAGGGTCCTGGAGAGAAATTTTCAGCCTGCATGTGTTGCATCTTTTAAAATCAGATGCCCTGTCACTCATAATAAAGGGCACACTCTTACCCTGCAAGAAAAGACAACTCAGTAAAGCATAAGTTTTACAACTAACACATACTCTAAACTATGAGAAGGATATGGACAAACTTTTCTTTTGTTTTCTATTTTTGATCTTAATGGTAGAGATAGAAAAGAAGGTGGGAAAGAAATGCCCTCAAACCTAACTAACCAACTAATTATCTACATACTAGCAAGGAACTAACTACATGCAGGAGACTATCCAAAAGATATTGTCAAAAGATAATGGGGAAAATGCAGAGAAAATACACACCTCAGTTCACGTCCGAATAAAACAGGAGGCAAAAGAAATCTGGAATACTGTAGGAACATGAAGGGATTATGGGTAGGGGAGGAACCTAAGCTCTGGATCTGAGAATCTGAAAAAAGGAGCCAATGTCAGATCTGGTCTGATCTGATAACCCATCTGTTGAGTCAAATGGAAAAAAAAACAACACTGGATAAAATGAGTTGCAAGATGCTTTCCTAACCTGGGAATGCCTGGCTCTCACCCCTGGAAAAACAAATGGGCAAAATGCATAAAGGAAGTGGAGTCATTGGATAGGTCTGGTGAAAGAGCAAAATAAGAAGATACAAAATACTATATATATATATATATATATATATATATATATATATATATATATATATATATATATATATATATATATCACCTAATACAGTGTGTGTGTAATACTGCAATATTTTACTACTCTTACCTCGTATGTGGACAATACTACATAGTTTAATGTTCTTCATTGGAGTGTAGTACAATGTCATTTCACTGTAAGATATTAGAAAATCTGTTATGAACTTAACCTACCAGTTTGGAGAAGGGTATAAAGTATATGGGTTAAGAATAATACTTTTTTTTTAGCTTGTGATAATGGGTTTTGAACAATTTGCCCAATCTGATTTTCAGAAAATGTATAGGGTATCCGATATTTGCTATTGTAATACTAGTTCTGTTAAAAGCTCTTGCCATTGTCTGCAGATGTAGATATTTTATATTAGAGTTTAATTGCAGTAACACAGATCACTGCTCTTCCATTGGATGCAGACAATATGGAATGTTATGTAGAATCCATCGCATAAGTTCATAGGTTCATAGATGTATACTAGGTTAACAACCACCATGGCCTTTATAAGCCTAGCCACACAACCCAGCCAAATTGTGTCTATGTTAGTTAGGAAGTTACTTAAACTTTAGTGGGAGGGGGTATATTAGCTAGGGAATATTTACTATTGGCCCGTGTCTGTCAGAGATATGGGGTCCAGACAGGTGGTGAATTTTCAATTTCTTATCCAAAGGTCGAGGTTATATTTGAATGGGATTAGGGATGGACTCTGCTTTACATTGTTGGAGAGACTATTCCACAGCATGGTGGTCTTATGAGACACATATCTCTATTTATGTCATAAGCAAAGTTTAATATCCTTGGATCTACCATTTCTGGTGGCATTCATTTTGCAAATGTGTAAAAAGTCCATCTCGGCCGAATCTGAGGATTCTTTATATGCCAGGCACAGATCATCTCTCAGTAGCCAGTAGAAAACTGAGTATAGAGATACAGCTTTAAGGTGATCTGTATAGGACAATGTGTTAATACCATGGATTCCCTTGCTGATGAACCTCTGCAGGCATTCCAACTGTTGCATATGCCTGGTTAGGTACGTGCCGAAGGGGGCATTGTACTCAGTGACTGGTCTGATAAGGGATAAGTAAAGTGGTACTATAACTTCCTTGGACCCGGATGCCATACCCTTACTTAAAAGTTGGACAACATAGAATGCTTTTCTTACTACCTTGGCTATGTTGGCCAAAAGCCAGATTACTGTTTACATATGTTCTCAGATCCCTAACTACTGGGTTATCTCTTAGGGGGTGTCTTATCAATAGAGTAATTAACCTGGGAGGACTTTTTCACAAAAGGCACTATAATGCACTTCTTGGCATTGAGTTTTATTCTGTGGCTTCAGCACCAGTCATTTGTTTGTGTTAGACCCTCTTGCAGGATGTTAATATCATGGAGGAATCTATGATAGCTCCCAGTTTGCAGTTGTCTGTAAACCTGGTGAGTCAGAGACCCTTGACATCAGCCTTCACCTCCAAGAAGTAGATCCCAAACAGGAGCAGGTCCAGGATTAAGCCCAGAGGTACCTCGCTGCTGACCAGTCTCTTGTTGGAGGTGGTCTTACCAATACAGACTTTTTAGGTCCAATCTCTGAGCCTGCTGCAATCCAGTGAGTTACGGGATTTATGCCTAGTTTGGTGAGTTTGTCAACAATACCTAAGTGTGGTATTGTATTGAAAGCCTTAGCCAGGTCTAGGTATGTGGTGTGCACCATTTTCCCCTCATGCTATGCCTTGGTGACCTTCTCAAAGAAGTCTATCAGGTTAAGTAGGCATGACCTTCCTTTGACAAAATCAAACTGGGATGTGTCTGGTGTCTGTAGGTTGGTAGTGTCTTTGTCAAACATTTCTAAGGTAATTAGTTCCACGGCTTTGCATATTAGACTACTCAGGCTAATGAGTCTGTAGTTTCTGGGGTCAGCTGATAGTCCACCCTTGTGAAGAGAGAGGATTTAGCCACTGCAGTCCTCTATTCACATGGTACACAGCCTGTTTTGAGGTTGTAGTTGAAAAGTGGCTCAAGTTGTCTTGATAAGTAAGCTTCAAGTGATTTAGGAGGCAACCTGAGATATCATCTGAGCCCACTGAGGCTGTGCTTTTGGCCTTAGACAATGCCGCCATGAACTGCTCCCTACTAATAGTTGGAGGGAGAGGATTAGGCTAGTATAGATTTCACAGTGCTACTGAAACAAAGATCATTGGTTTTAGGCTGAGATTCATAGACATGTAGTACATTGCCTAGCACAAATGAATGCAGCTAGTAGCTGTGTGTGGGGTGTGGGCAATGCAGGGACACATCAAAGTTGTACAATGTGAAAAATAGCATGGAATAATATACATGCAAATGACTGAATTATGATATGGAAATATACTCTAACAAGTGGAGCACCATGTCCTGATTCCCAGGATTACAGTGTGTGTGGAGGTCCATATCTAGACTTCCATGACTGCAGCATGTGGAGGACCATATCTAGATTTCCAGGACAGCAGCATGTGGAGGACCATATCTAGATTCCCAGGACAGCACCATGTGGAGGACCATATCTAGATTCTGAGGGCTGGAGCATGTAGAGGACCATATGTAGATTCCCAGGATTGCAGAGGAAAGAACCACCACCATATAGGTGTTTACAACACAGCCTTTTTACCTAAAGGTCTTGGTGACAAAGACTGTGAACACATTACTTTCAAGTCTCCACCTTATCCACAGACACTAGGACACATCAGTAGGAAGGACTTCTACTCCCTCAACTGCCAGATGTTGGTTAATGATCATGGGATTACATATGGTGTGCCATACTCCACCTTGACAGTTCTCATGACTTACACATATGCAAAACTCTGACCCATACCTTTGATTTCTGTGTGTGTGTGTGTGTGTGTGTGTGTGTGTGTGTGTGTGTGTGTGTGTGTGTGTGTGTGTGTGTATGTGTGTGTGGGGGGGCATCCTACAGGGTCATCCCGGCTGTAGGTGCATATATGAATGGGTGGGTTTCATGGAGCAGTATATGCAGGTATTGTGCAGAGATCCACTTATCCTGATGTGACTTTTGTGTGTAGCAGGTAATGCTATATATTCTTTTGAGACAAGTATAATGACCACTATATGCAACAACCCCCAACCACAGCAGAGAATTTGTACAACATTGCTCATGCAGAAGTGCATTACCTCATACAGCAAGCACCACTCCCACTCCCTAAGTGTAGATATACCTACTCTGAGGTTGTACAACAGTGGAGAAAAAAGAAAACTCCATTGTCAGCAAAACTTGATTCATTCTTTCTCCATTGATTGTACAGCACTCATTAAAAGTGCTTTTGGTGGATCAACAGTAACCAAGTTTGTTTGCCAGTTACTCTAGCAGTAGGTTGTTAGGAGTAAGGGTCATCCTCTCCAGTGCTGGGGTTGAATGGCTATGCTGTGACCATTAGTGATGCCCACTGTGATGGCCTGCATTATCCAAGCTTGATGTGGTCTGAGGCAAAGAAGGTGTAGAACTATGGGAACCCGTGTATCACACTGATGGAGTGCCTTATTGTGCAAGCCTTCTTGACACCCATGACCTACACAATGACCATGTGCAAGCCTGGTACTCCATGTGCCCACAGGTGATAATGAAGGCACAGAACTACAGAAATATTTGCAAGTAGTGTGATGAGGGCTCAAGGGGGTTGACCCCAGAGAATGTTGTCATCTATAACTGATTGCAGGGTGTTGCAGGCTGTGTGGCCATTGCTGATAGCGAAACCTTCTCTGCAGCAATCTGTATAGGCGGTGTGTATGTGTGTGTGTGTGTGTGTGTGTGTGTGTGTGTGTGTGTGTGTTATGTGTCTGGCCACCTCACATCATGACCTTCCCACAGCCACACACTTTGCAGCCTGCAGCAGCAAACCAAAGAGCAGTTGCAAGTGTCTCACTGAAGCATTAATGGAGGCCATATTTGTCCCCACTGACTTGAGCAGTAACAGCAATTTTCTGTTCCTATATTCCTTGTTATTGTGCAGGTGTTGTACATCCTTACCACACAAGCCACTAAGCACACTCACAATCTCCACAATTCAGTTGGTAGCTGCTATCTATGAGTGGATTATTGACCTGTTGATTTAGTGTTTTTTTGTGTTCAGGTCATGGTTTATCTAGAGTCCTAGCTGCACCACAAAGCACCCTCAAACACCTACAGTAGGTATGCAGATGTTAGAGGCAGTGTAAATACCTGAGGTTGTGTGAGCTGGGGACTCATGAAGAGCAGAGGCAGGGCTCATGCACAGATGTGAGCTGTCCTGCACTGGTGATGTGGAGTTGATCTGTACTACCAGACAGGACTACAGTGTTAATGTTGTGGCGGATGCCTCCCATAGTACTTGTTGCAGACAGTGCCACTGTGTCATCAAAAAGTGACATGTGCATATTGTCATCATCATCATCAGCCACAGGAGACCCACTGACATCTGGCATGTGCTGTGCCATTGTGCTGGTCCCTCCACCATTAAAATGTATGACAACATGAAAATGTGATACCCACTTAGACAAATGTCTATAACCCTCACCTCTCACAATACCATGCATAGTGGTGGACGACTTTAAATGTTAACAGCATATGGAGACAGACATACATACCTTAATGTGTGGGCTGCTGCGATTGCAGCCTGAAGGTACCTTTAAGGACCGATATTCAGAAGTTTCTTGGTGCATCAGTTTCATCACACATGCAGTGCACAACACCATTCAGATGTGTACTGGAAAATACTAATCTGGTGCAAACCCTACTGATCCTTGGGAGGCACTTGCTAGACCATCTCCAACATCTGGGTATTACATTCCACTCTGTCTCCCCAGACAGGAGCAACAGGAATGCCATCATCTCTATGAGCCATTTATGTGTTAGTGGTCCACCCCGGTAGTAGAAATTTACTTAGAAATGCCTAGTGCCTTGTCCTATGCATAAAGTATCACACCTTCTCCTGACTTAGTGCAGGGACCTATTTTGACCACCCACATCATTCATGTCCTGTACCACTCCCTGCCAAAACCCTCTCCCAATACATGTTGTCTGCAGCACTTTTGCCCAGAATGCATTTGCACTGTATACAGAATGCCTACAGTAGCATCTTATTTCTCCTGGTTTGCAAATCTTACTAACTATTGTGTCTCTTCTGGACTTATGTCAAGCCTTGTACACTCGTAGGTTACATATGTCAGTGAATGGGTGTATCATACAATGTGTAAAAGTCATTTCATTCACTTCTGCCCACTGCCTCTCATTGTGAAGCTGGTTAACAGACCCCTATACTTCTGGGCACCCTACTCCCAAGATGTGTACTCTGCTGTTATGGGCACTGTCTTCCCACACCCCTTCCTGCAGCTGTGCATTGGCCTTATGTAGTGGTATGGACCCCCTGTTAACCCATCCCCCCTTACATTGTATTGCCATGCCAGTCACTATGCACTGGTGCCTTTAAGTCCTTTGCATCCTATCTTTCCCTATGTGCCCAGTGCTCAAGCTTTGCACCACCACCACCACCACGATCATCACCGCAGCTGGTCATGACAGTGTCATACTGTTGTGCTTTTATCCCCTAATATATAATACAGGTGTTGAGTACACTCCTGGGGAATGATCAACTTCCAAAGAGTTATTATGTGTAGTCTTGTATTATAATGATTTTCATCTGTAAACATTCTCACACAAAATGGCACCCACTCTTTGTATCTCACTAATAAGGACTTTGGCAAATGGCAACCCACCCATGCCATTGATGACAGAGGTGAGGTTATGTCAGCCACACTGGTCACTCTCCCATTTGTCACACTGCTTTTCTACTGTGCTAGTTTAGCACCCCTTCCCATAATGCAGCCGTTCCACTTGATTATGCAGTCCTTTGCTTGATATATCCAAGAAAGACCCAGCTAAGCTAGAGCTTTCACTGTTTAATACCTTAAACCGCCTGTAGTAGAGGTCCATGGGATCATGGGATATATGCTGATGACTCCTTATGGACTTAACCAGTGTTTCAGCTACATGGCTTCTGAGCACCCATGACATTTCACTTTTTTACTTGTATAAATCTATACCAGTGCATTCAGGCCAATAAATCCCAACCTCACTAACTGAAGACACATCATGTTTTGCACTTTTCTTAGCTTGTCGGTACAACATAAGTGGATTGCTTGGCTATACTTTTAAAATTTGCTTATGATTAAGCCTGACGTCCATATATAATAAGGTGCCTGTAAAATATCCCACATAACATTACAGGATGTTTAATGCACTACACAGTGAACATTCTAGATTTTCTGCTCCTTTCTTTCTTACTTTCTGGCCAATTGCCCCAGGGCAGATAGCCTAGTATGAACCTATAATACATGTCTGATTAGCTTTGGGTCACATCATCTCCAGGTCATTTACTGCAACAAAGGCATCCAGCACTCGTTTATGAATCTAACCTAAGTGCACCACTATTCATTGTCACATATTTCCTATGATGCATTTTCCAAAACAATGTAGAAAAAACTGTAAAAAAAAACCAAAACAAAACAAATCTAACAAAAAATATTGTTTAAAAGCAGTTAAAAGTTCAATTGCCAAGCACATTATATACTGCAAAAACATTAAATACTTGAAAGTCATTAGTCCTGGCTATGTCCTTGTTCTGCTCCAGGCTAATCTCTTTTCCAGATCAGTCCAGAATGCAACTCTCCTTCACTCTCTCCCATCTGTACTCCATTCACTCTGTATCATTTACTTGCATATCTATATCAATTACTTGAATAGTTACCATCTGCCTCATATCAATGTGCCTGCTTAACTGTAACTCAGGTAATTTGTTGCTATCTGTATAAAACTTAATTTTTCACATCTCTAAATGTACTTGTAATTCATGCAATGTTTATGTTATCTATATAAAGGCTGTAAATGTCTGTATGTAACTGGAGCTTTTCTCCCTGGGCCTCCACTGAAAATGAATTCTTTCTGACCCAGTCAGACCTTCCTGGTAAACAAATGTCAAATAAATAATAATAAATAAATAAATAAGTCAGGAAATATGACATTTGAAACTCCGTATTGAAAAGACACCTAACTTCAGCATGCGTATGTTCACTATAAACTACCTGCAATATCCCATAGCATTTGCTTCCTTCATTTCATTTCAGTTTTAACTGGGTAAAACCAACTGTGCAAAAAACTTCACAAAGTATTTATAAAGTATAGTGCCTAGGTAAGACCCTCAAAAAAAAAAAAAAAAAAACTAACACCCAGAATTGAACCTCTGACTATGCTGCACTCACCCATGTGATCCAGATTCTTTGTAAGGTGAACTAACATTTTCCCCTAAGTCAATCAAGCAGTACTACACTATGTGACTGGGTCTAAAATACCATATTTGCTCCTCGCACCCAATATACCAAAGACGTGGCTCACAAAAGAAAATGTTAGCAGAAGCTGAGAGTTAATGTGCCATCAAGCTGCTAATCCTGCAGTGTGACATAACTGAAAGTGAAAGAGGCTGTCTGTGCAATGCAGTCAGCAAGATTTGAAGACCATGTGGGTGTTAAAGCTACAGGACGTCTGAAATTATGTGTCTCTAATGTCACATGTTTCCACCCACTAGCATTTCTTATTTTAGTCATTTAGCTCATTATGCAAATAACAGCTAAATTTGAACCGCCTCTAAAATGTTTTATGTACATAAATGAATTGTGTGTGTGTGTGTGTGTGTGTGTGTGTGTGTGTGTGTGTGTGTGTGCTTAGGTATATATACAGCTCACTCTTTTTCTCTCCCAAAATCTGTATGCATATATCTATATCTCTTTATCTATCTATATATAGTATATATACATTCATAAATATTGGTGCATATATGTCTGTGCATATCTGTCTGTGTGTATGTGTGCACCTTCCTCAGACACTTGTACCGAAGCCCTTTACATTTTACGTGTCTATTGTTTAGCTGGTTTGACTGGAAGCTCCTGATAAAATGAAAGTATTTATGACAAAGGATGCCTGACTAGACAGTGCCCCTTTAGCTGTAGGATATACATGTTTGTGGCACTGCAAACAAACTAACATGCTGCTATTGCAATGTAAAACAGTGTGATTTTCATGTTTTTTTTTTTTTAGGTAGGGAACCATCTGTAAAAAAAGATATGGAGTGTTCATACTTATGTTTATTACATTGTAAATACAGCTATTTTTGTTATTTGACTTTTAGAGGGACTGTGGACATGTTCAGAATGCTAATTAAAAATGGAGTGTGCATGTGTATGTACGTGCATGTGTGTGTGCGGGTATGCATTTGTGGGTGTGTGTGTATGCGAGTGCCCCTCTCTCTCTCTCTGTCTCTATTTTCCCTCTGTTTCTTTCACTCACTCCCTTTTCTTTCTCTCCCTCTGTGTTTCCTCTCTGCCTTTCTTGCTCTCTCTCTGTTTCTGTCTCTAACTGCAAATCTGAATTAATAATATGAATGACTTAATGCAGGAGTTGGCGGGAATTAATTGGAAAATTGCTGTGATCAGAATGACAGAGGCTCTGTGTTGCACCTTCAGCGAACAGATATTCCACCATATCTAAAGACAGTTCAGGAAGCAGCATAGAGTGGAGAAGCTTTGGCGATGAGAACAGTTACATCTTCACAGATTACCCACCCCCCACAAATGGCTGCTGTGTAATAAGCGAGGTGAGACACATTACAGAAGACATTTTTATTCATCATGTCATTGTGTGTGTGTGTGTGTGCGTGTGTGTGTGTGTGTGTGTGTGTGTGTGTGTGTGTGTGTGTGTGTGTGTGTGTGTGTGTGTGCTCATATTTCAGCCTATGTCTGTATTTTCAAATATGCTTATGGATTATTGCTTTATTCTTGTATAATTAACTGCAGCTGTGTATTATTAGCTGTTTGTATGAATAGGGTTCTTTGTGTTTTAAGGGAAAACCTCCTGAAGTGAACAGGACCTCTCAGAACATGTGTTTTTATTATGTCTTTTTTTTATTCTCATTTACACACATGAACTCAGAGGGTGGGTAGCCAGAGTGAGGGTGGAGGACAGTGAACAATCAAATCTCTTTGTTTAACCTTAAAGATACTGTAATAATATGGATCAGCTTGCCTATAAAATCCGTTCTCTGATAATGTGTCATAATTGCCTTTGTTAAAGCATTCAAGTACACAGCTGTCAAAAAGGAGGTATGGGTGGAGATAGCTCTGTTTGCTTTTTCCCCATTTTCTTGTGCTCTAAGATCAAAGCACCATGCTGTAAACATAAAACCAAGTGGGATTTTCTAAGCAGGGCTGCTGCTTTTGCAGATTGTGTCAGCAGTGTCCTACTGTATATTGGGAAAATGAGAAAGGGGCTTAAATCTTAAAGACCCTGTGCTATAAATCTTTCTCTTTACTGAAATTGAAATCCTGTTCTCTGTGATATGCCCAGCTATACCAAATCAAACATTTATAACTACCATGCAGGTTTGCAAATCACTGCTGTCAAAAAACACATTTCACTTATTTTAATGCTCTCAGTCAGTTGCAAAGGAAATGTTTTGGCAATAATCCTGCTGCCTTGCAAAGCTGCTATCGTGCAGGCTTTTGTTGATTGTTTCATGGGGTTCTAACAAATCAGCTCAGCTAGATGACTGAAGATGCAGATGAGTACTCATTTGTGACTGATACGTTACTGATGGTACCCATCAGCTATGTAATGTGAGAGGTTTCCTGGATTGCGAGATGAGCAGCAACCTTTAAACCAGTTGCCACACTGTTTGCCGATCAAGATGTGTACAACAGTACAGTAAAGTATACAGTTCATAGATCTTCTTTTCTGAACTAGATGTTTCACACATTTGCATGTCATTTGAGGCACAGAGATATGAATATTATGTGATCGTTTAATTCTTTCAGACTGCCACGGTACAAATTTTCATCTGGTGAGTTTACCCTTTTTTTCTTATTTTATTAATTCCTTTTCTATATTTCTCTTTAAATAAATAGCTTTGATCACTAAACCTTGATGATATGACATAGTTTGCCATTTTACTCTGCCATCCCAGACACTGTTGGCTGCTGTATTTATTGTCCACAGAAGGTCTTTAAAAAATAGGTGAATGATTTCATCTCAAAATTTCAAAAGTGTGATCACAGGATTGCAAATGCTTTTTACAAGAGGAAACTTACTGTATCTCTCATGTTCGAGGTTGCATCCCTATATCCCCTGCTAAATTACATAATCATCTCCAAGTCTGATATACAACAAGAACTAGGTAAATACTTGAGTTATAGGAAAACTTGTATTTTTCTTTCTGTGTTGTGTGGCAAATTCAGCCACCAGACAACATTTTGAATCCTTACTGTTTGATTCAAGCACTTGCATTCATGAAAATGTCTGCATCCCTAGATAGGGTGGTAGATCACACTGATAGTATTACTGTGTGATGTCACAGAGCTGGTCTGCTGACAGAGTACCATAATTAATTGTCAGCGTAACTTCAGAAAAGGATTCATGTGTTAGTGAAAAGGGAATTAGTTGGCTTTTTAATATACCTCTCAATTGTCCCC